>NC_084745.1:20742207-21042207 GCF_033978785.1 Entelurus aequoreus | reverse complement strand
CCAGATGGATCTCTATTGCAATCCCCAAAGAGGGCACTTTAAGTTGATTACTTCTATGTGTAAAAATCTTTATTTATAATTGAATCACTTGTTTATTTTTCAACAAGTTTTTAGTTATTTTTATATCTTTTTTTCCAAATAGTTCAAGAAAGACCACAACAAATGAGCAATATTTTGCACTGTTATACAATTTAATGAATCAGAAACTGATGACATAGTGCTGTATTTTACTTCTTTATCTCTTTTTTTCAACCAAAAATGCTTTGCTCTGATTAGGGGGTACTTGAATTTAAAAAATGTTCACAGGGGTACATCACTGAAAAAAGGTTGAGAACCACTGTCCTAAGGCATTGGTTCTCAACCTTTTTTCAGTGCTGTGAACATTTTTTTAATGCAAGTAGACCTCCATGTTTTCATAACAGGAATATCCTGAATTCTCAAGTTGCATATCACAATAGTCATCATCAGTGTTAATAACACAAGAGCTGCTTGGATTTGCTGTTGAGCAAGTCAAACTTCGTTCAGTGTAGCCGTAGTGCTTCTTTGACACGTGCGATGTGAAAGTAGACTTAACTGTAAATCTTTTTTCACATTGACTGAAGGGGCACGTAACTGTCCTACCTTCGGTAATATGACTTTTCAAATGCAGGAGAAGGGCCCGTATATCATCGCACTTCGCGCTACATGAGACAATATTACAAGGTAAACCTTCTGCGCTATACATATCAGTCCTACTCTTGCCATATTTATGACGACGGCTGTGAGTTTTGAAGGCTGAGAAGTTGGAAAAAACTCTTGTGCATTTAGGGAAAGCACACTTAAACGATGCATTAGGCATACAACTATGACTTCGCATGTGTCTAACATACGCAAATACATTGCTGCAAGTCGTAGCACATATGTTGCAAGTTATCATCTTTTATGATGACTATGACAAAAAAGAAGAAAACTTAGCTAGCTAGCATGTGGCGGTACATGCGCATGGTCAACGATAGTGTCTGTGATGCTGACTGTGACGCTATGTCATTTCGGACTTTATAAATATATATATAAAGTAATTCAAACAGAAAATGACACATCAAGGTACAAGTGACTCTTACCTTGTTATCAAAAACACACGATGCAGTAGGATGGATTTAGCAGGGTCGGCCAGGTGAAATGAAGCTCGGTTGGACGAATTGTGGGCGGACCCAAGAAACAAGTCTGAAAAATACTGAATTAACTTACTGCTGGTCGATATTTTTTGAAAAATGCAACAAAATTTACAGTACTTAACTGCATTTAAGAAGAACATGATAGGTTGATTGGCAACACTAAATTGGCCCTAGTGTGTGAATGTGAGTGTGAATGTTGTCTGTCTATCTGTGTTGGCCCTGCGATGAGGTGGTGACTTGTCCAGGGTGTACCCCGCCTTCCGCCTGATTGTAGCTGAGATAGGCTCCAGCGCCCCCCGCGACCCCGAAGGGAATAAGCGGTAGAAAATGGATGGATGGATGGAGTATATAACTGTAATTTTATTTTTTATTTTTACAGTAATTTTTTACAGTGAAGGTCATGGGTGTCAAACTCTGGCCCGTGGGCCAAATTTGGCCCAACGTGTAATTTGACTTGGCCCTTGAGGCAATATCAAATTAACACTAAAGCTGGACCGGCGAAAAACCACTACTTCTAATACTTGCCAACCCTCCCGGGAGTGACTCCAGTACTCCTCCCGAATTTTTTTTTTTTTTTTTTCAGCTAGTCAAACGAGTGCCGGCCCAGTTTCATGTCAGTGCAGCTTCTGCACCCACACACAATTGAATGCAACGCATACTTCTTCATCAACAGCGATACAGGTTACACTGACGGTAGCCAAATAAAAAACTTTAACACTTTTAGAAATATACGCCACACTGTGAATCCACACCAAACAAGAATGACAAACACATTTCGGGAGAACATCCGCACCGTAACACAACATAAACACAACACAACAAATACCCAGAACCCTTTGTAGCACTAAATCTTCCGGGACGCTACGAGGTGTGTGTGTGTGTGTGGGGGGGGGAGGTTTGGTGGTAGCGGGGGTGTATTTTGTAGCGTCCCGAAAGAGTTAGTGCTGCAAAAGATTCTGGGTATTTGTTCTTTTGTGTTTATGTTGTGTTACGGTGCGGATGTTCTCCCGAAAAGTGTTTTTTATTTTTGTTTGGTGTGGGTTCACAGTGTGGCGTATATTTCTAACAGTGTTAAAGTTTTTTATACTGGCACCCTCAGTGTAACCTGTATCGCTGTTGATGAAGTATGCGTTGCATTCATTTGTGTATGCGTGCTGAAGCTGCACATATCTTGTGACTGGGTCTGAATGATGTTAGAATTGGGTGTACGAGATATGACTGTTGAACACCTTGTTCGATAATGAAAGTTGCCTCAGCTCAAAGCCTGAGCCCCGACATTAAAGAACTAGCATCTAAAAAAAGATGCCAGGTATCTGGCTTGGGCACATCAAATTAGATCAGTGTGTTGCAAACTGAGCAGTTTAAAGTCCTGAATGGTTGTTTTATTCATTGTTATTTTATTTTCAAATTTATTAGCCTGTGGAAAAAGTTAATGTTGATATTTACCTCAGAAGGCTGCAAATAGAAAAGAGGCATTCAATTTTTATTTAAATTGTATTTGATATGCAATTGATATTTTTTAATGATTATTATTATTATTTGAAACTCCATTTTGCATGTCACTATAAAGTTATATAAGCCTTGCTTGTTCAATATTCAATGCAAAACTTGTTTGGGTCCCTATTAAAAGGTTAATTTGTTCAACCTTGGCCCGCGGCTTTGTTCAGTTTTAAACTTTGGCCCACTCTGTATTTGAGTTTGACACCCCTGGTGAAGGTGAAGCTCTGTCATCCTGGAGGCCACGGGGAAGACCCAGGACACATTGGGAACACTATGTCTCCCGGCTGGCCTGGGAACGCCTCGGGATCCCCTGACAAAAGGTCCTAGGTGAGGGATCAGACAAAGAGCAGCTCAAAGACCTTTATGAAAAGTACAAATCGAGGACCTAGATTTTTTCTCGCCCAGGCGCAGGTCACCGTGGCTCCCCTGTGGAGCCAGGCGCAGAGGTGGGGCACGATGGCGAGCGACTGGTGGCCGGGCCTGTCTCCATGGGGCCCTGCCGGGCTCAGCTCGAAGAGGCAACGTGGGTCAACCCTCCAATGGGCTCACCACTCATGGGCCCATTGAGGTCATAGAGGTCGGATGCAGTGTTAACTGGGCGGCAGCCGAAGGCAGGGCACTTGGCGGTCCGATTATCGGCTACATAAGCTCGCTCTTGGGACGTGGAACGTCACCTCGCTGGGAGGGAAAGAGCCTGAGCTGGTGCGCGAGGTGAAGAAGTTCCGGCTAGATATAGTTGGACTCACTTCGACGCACAGCAAGGGCTCTGGAACCTGTTCTCTCAAGAGGGGCTGGACTCTCTTCCACTCTGGCGTTGCAAGCAATGAGAGGCTGGGGTGGCAATTGTTGTTGCTCAAAGCCTGCACGTTGGACTTTAACCCAGTAGACGAGATGGTAGCTTCCCTCCGCCTTCGGGTTGGGTGACGGGTCCTGACTGTTGTTTGTGTTTACGCACCAAACAGCAGCTCAGAGTACCCACTCTTTTTGGATTCCCTTGAGGGAGTACTGGAGAGTGCTCCCTCGGGTGATTCCCTTGTTCTGTTGGGGGACTTCAATGCTCATGTTGGCAAGGACAGTAAAACCTGGAGAGTCGTGATTGGGAAAAATGGCCACCCGGATCTGAACCCAAGTGGTGCTTTGTTATTGGACTTTTGTGCTCGTCACGGATTGTCCATAGCAAACACAATGTTCAAACATAAGGAAGAACTTTGAACATGTCACGAGGGAGGTGCTGGACATTGAGTCTGAGTGGACCATGTTCCGTGCCTCTCTTGTCGAGCCTGCTGATTGGAGCTGTGGCCGCAAGGTGTTTGGTGCTTGTCGTGGCGGTAATCCTAGAACTCGCTGGTGGCCACCAGCAGTGAGGGATGCCGTCAAGCTGAAGAAAGAGCCTATCGGGTCCTTTTGGCTCATGGGACTCCAGAGGCAGCGGGCATACCGACAGGCCAAGCAGTGCCTGGGGAATCTGTGGTGGACTCTCCTATTTCTGGGGCTTAGGTTGCCTAGGTAGTTAAAAAGCTCCTCTGTGGCAAGGCCCCGGTGGTGGATGAGTTCCTTAAGGCTCTGGATACTGTGGGGCTGTCTTGGTTGACAAGACTCTGCAACATCGCGTGAACATTGGGGGCGGTACCTCTGGATTGGCACACCGGGGTGGTGGTTCCTCTCTTTAAGAAGGGGAACAGGAGGGTGTGTTCCAACTATCGTGAAACACACTCCTCAGCCTTCCCGGTAAGGTCTATTCATGTGTACTGGAGAGGAGGAAACTCGGATCCAGGACGAACAGTGTGGTTTTTGTCCTGGTCGTGGAACGGTAGACCAGGTCTATACTCTCGGCAGGGTCCTTGAGTGTGAAGCGACTGGGATGAGAATCAGCACCTCCAAGTCCAAGTCCATGGTTCTCGCGCAGGAAAGGGTCGAGTGCCATCTCCAGGTTGGGGAGGTGATCTTGCCCCCAGTGGAGGAGTTCAAGTACCTAGGAGTCTTGTTCACGAGTGAGGATAGAGTGGATCGAGAGATCCACAGGCGGATTGGTGCGGCGTCTTCAGTATTGAGGACGCTATATCGATCCGTTGTGGTGAAGAAGGAGCTGAGCCATAAGGAAAAGCTCTCAATTTACCGTCGATCTATGTTCCCAGCTTTGGGTTATGACCGAAAGGACAAGCGGCCGAAATGTGTTTCCTATGCCGGGTGGTGGGTCTCTCCCTTAGAGACAGGGTGAGAAGCTCTGTCATCCGGGAGGAACTCAAAGTAAAGCCGCTGCTCCTCCACATTGAGAGGAGCCATGAGGTGGTTCGGGCATCTGCTCAGGATGCCACCCGAACGCCTCTAGGGAGGTGTGGCAGGAGGCCACGGGGAAGACCTAGGACACATTGGAAAGACTATGTCCCCGGCTGGCCTGGGAACGCCTCGGAATACCCCGAGAAGAGCTGGACGAAGTGGCTGGGGAGAGGGGCGTCCTACAATGTTTGAGCCATGCCCCAATGTATTTAATGTAATAGCGAGACATTTTGAGATACAAGTTCCATTCAGCTTCAGCACTCAACTTGTGGATAGCACTTGTGAACCTGATCATTCAGGATGTAATGTGTTCAAACAAACCAGACATGACAATTACATCGCACCCTCCATTCAGGACAAAAACTTCTTGAAAATAATGGAAGAAGGACTACAAAAGGACACAGACAAGAGCTGGACAGCTCCATTACAATTCAAGTCGCCACGTCAAAAACTCCCTAACAACAGAATTTCACCATTTATTTACAGTAACCTACTGGCAGCTAATGGTAAAACTGTTTTTAAAAACTGCTATGCAGTTGGAATACATTTGCATAGCAGTTTTTAAAAACAGTTTTATACTGGAACCATTAGCTGCCAGTAGGTTACTGTAATTAAATGGTGACATTTTTACAGTGTGAGATAATGCGAAAAAAAGCAATAAAAAAATGATTCAAACACAACTCCTAAACCAAACATGCAAAATGTCTAAAAATACCTGTAATATTTAATCTATGTGAGTTTCACTAGAATCAGTTGTTTTTGTAAGGTTTGCAAATACAAAAATTAGGTTTTACACATAATGACAGTATAACTGCCACACTCAATATGAAACCATACTTGAAAAATGTCTAATAATGAATTAAGAAATGTATCTTTGTGAGTTTTACTAGAAACATTTATTTTGTAAGGTTTGCAAACAAATTTTTTTTTTTTTTACTCAATATGACAGCATAACTGCCACGCTCAATATGCAAGTTATTTAAACATAACTCCTAAACTACACATGAAAAATGGCTAATAATGCCTCAGATAATGCATTCTTGTGAGTTTTACTCGAAACATATGCTTTTTTAAGGCTTGCAAACACAAAAAGTAGTTTTTTACTCAATATGACAATAATGTTCTTAGAATCCTGAGATAATGCAAAAAAAGCAATAAAAATGTATTCAATCATAATTCCTAAACCAAACATGCAAAATGTCTAAAAATGAATGAAGAAATGTATTTTTGTGAGTTTTACTAGAAACATTTTCTTTTGTAAGGTTTGCAAAGACCCAAATTAATTGTTTTTACTCAATATGACAGTATACTGTCACACTCAATATGACAATTATTAAACACAACTAGTAAACCACACATGAAAAATGGCTAATAATGCCTGAAATAATGCATAATTGGGAGTTTTACTCTAAACATATGCTTTTTTAAGGCTTGCAAAAACAAAAAGTAGTTTTTTACTCAATATGACAGTAATGTTCTTGGAATCCTGAGATAATGCGAAAAAAGCAATAAAAATGTATTCAAACATAAACAACACATGCAAAATGGCTAATAAAGCCTAGAGACATGTATCTTTGTTAGTTTTACTAGAAAACTTATCTTTTGTAAGGTTTGCAAAGACACAAGTTAGTTTTTTCAATTTAATACTACAGTATAACTGTCATACTAAATATGAAAGTTATTTGAACATAACTCCAAAACCAAACATGCAATCTGTCTAAAAATGCCTGAAAATGCATCCTCGTGAGTTTTACTCGAAACTTATGCTTTTTTGAGGCTTGCAAACACAAAAAGTAGTTTTTTTTACTTAATATGACAGTAATGTTTTTAAAATCCTGAGACAATGCGAAAAAAGCAATAAAAATGTATTCCAACATAATTCCTAAACCAACCATGCAAAATTCCTAATAATGCGTGAAAGTTGTATCTTTGTGAGTTTTACAAGAAAAAACATATTTTGTAAGGTTTGCAAAGACACAAGTTAGTTTTTTTTACTCAATATGACAGTATAGCTGTCATACTATATATGAAGGTTATATGAACATAATTTCAAAACCAAATATGCATATTGTCTAAAAATGCCTGTAATATTGTATCTATGTGAGTTTTACTAGAATCAGGTTTTTTTGTAAGGTTTGCAAATACAAAAATTAGGTTTTACTCACTATGACAGTTTTTTAAACATAACTCCTAAACAACACATAAGAAATTGCTAAAAATGCCTGGAGAAATGTATCTTTGTTAGTTTTACTGTAACGACCGGGTCGCATCGTGGTGCGAGGTGTTCTCCCAAGGATGCAGACGGCTCGGACACAGCTTGCAGGTAGGAAAATGATTTATTTCCACAAATAAATCAGACAGAAAAAAAAACAAAAACGACTAGCGTGGGAGCTAGTAAGCAAAATAATATAGCATGAGAGCTAGCAGGAAACAAGGTGGTCGTTAGGTGTTGCGTGAAAGCAAATTAGGAAGCCAGGCCGAGTGAGGCCCGGGCAAAGACTAAATAGCCCTCTGATCAGTGCTCGGGCAACAGGTGCGCGTCCCGAACGCTGATCAGAGGCAGGTGAGTAAAATCTGCAGTCATGGCAACAGAAACAAACACGTGACGCAAAAGTGTAAACAAATTGTGATCCGAGCAGCGGATCCTAACAGTACCCCCCCCTAAAAGGACAGATTCCAGATGTCCCTTGAAAACAAAAAAACAACTGGAACCCAAAAAAAACAAGCAATAGTTCATGAGTCAAGGGCGGGCGGGGGGGTGACTTGGTGGTGGGTCGCCAGGCCACGTGTCCCCGAATCCACCGGGGAAGGGTCAGGTGGCGGCGGCGAATGGAACGCCGCCGCCGCTGGCGAGGCGGGCGAGGCGGGCGACCACGGTAAGGCCACATTCGTGGCCGCCGAGAAGGTGGGCGTGAGTGGCGCCAGAATCTCAGTAGCCTCTGAGTCCTCGAGGGCTGCATGCGGGGACCTGCTTTCCGCTTGCGCCGCCGGACCACTCGAGGTCGCTGAGATGTCGCCGTGGGAGTCGCTGTCGTGGCAGCCGGAGTCGCTGTCGTGGCAGCAGGAGTCGCTGTCGTGGCAGCAGGAGTCGCTGTCGTGGCAGCAGGAGTCGCTGTCGTGGCAGCAGGAGTCGCTGTCGTGGCAGCAGGAGTCGCTGTCGTGGCAGCAGGAGTCGCTGTCGTGGCAGCAGGAGTCGCTGTCGTGGCAGCCGGAGTCGCTGTCGTGGCAGCCGGAGTCGCTGTCGTGGCAGCAGGAGTCGCTGTCGTGGCAGCAGGAGTCGCTGTCGTGGCAGCAGGAGTCGCTGTCGTGGCAGCAGGAGTCGCTGTCGTGGCAGCAGGAGTCGCTGTCGTGGCAGCCGGAGTCGCTGTCGTGGCAGCAGGAGTCGCTGTCGTGGCAGCAGGAGTCGCTGTCGTGGCAGCCGGAGTCGCTGTCGTGGCAGCCGGAGTCGCTGTCGTGGCAGCCGGAGTCGCTGTCGTGGCAGCCGGTGCTGGTGCGAGAACCAGTCGTGGTGCAGGTACTGGTGCGAGAACCAGTCGTGGTGCAGGTACTGGTGCGAGAACCAGTCGTGGTGCAGGTACTGGTGCGAGAACCAGTCGTGGTGCAGGTACTGGTGCGAGAACCAGTCGTGGTGCAGGTACTGGTGCGAGAACCAGTCGTGGTGCAGGTACTGGTGCGAGAACCAGTCGTGGTGCAGGTACTGGTGCGGGAACCAGCCGAGGTGCAGGAACCAGCCGAGGTGCAGGTACTGGTGCGGGAACCAGCCGAGGTGCAGGTACTGGTGCGGGAACCAGCCGAGGTGCAGGTACTGGTGCGGGAACCAGCCGAGGTGCAGGTACTGGTGCGGGAACCAGCCGAGGTGCAGGTACTGGTGTGGGAACCAGCCGAGGTGCAGGTACTGGTGTGGGAACCAGCCGAGGTGCAGGTACTGGTGTGGGAACCAGCCGCGGTGCAGGTACTGGTGTGGGAACCAGCCGAGGTGCAGGTACTGGAACCTGTGGTGGAGCTGGTGCTAGCCTTAGCCTTGGCGCTAGCTTAGGTGCAGGTGGCCTAGCTGGCGGTTGCGGCTTAGCAGGCCGTCGGACTGGTGGCGGTGGCCGAGCAGGAGGTTGCGGCTTAGCACGCCGTTGTGCCACCCCACTCGCACAGCTCCCAGTACTAGCCCCCCCCTCAAAAAGCGGATCCCAGACGCGCTCCTTGCGGACTGGAACCGTCTTCAAGGGTGGGTGGAGGGTGGTCAGGGGGAGGGCTGAATCCTCTCCTCTAAATTGTCCAAACTGTCTATTGTCACCCCACACTTGAGACTGGGACTGACTAGACTTAGTCCTTAAAAAAATGTCCTGATAATGATTAATCGCAGAGTTAAGGTTACTTGAAAATGGCTGGCAGGAAGAATTGACATGATGTCTAAAAAAGTCTTTGTCTATGACGTCATCCAAAGTGGGCGGGATGACGTCATCCGTGTGGGACTCTAGCTGACTGACAGCCCAATCGGTGAAATGTTTGGCAAAGTGGTCAATTGGGTTGCCAAACATTTGAGGAGGGGAATCTTGGGCTGAATATTGCTTACTGTGTGGTGGTGGAGGAGTCTGTGGGAGTGGCGCGTCTTTGCAGCGAAGTGAAGACCTCGTTGGCGGCTTCCGTCTTCGCTGACGCGTCCGGTGGTGCGGAGGTGTGGCGATGTCCTCGGGCCAAACGGAGTGGATTGGTACCAACCTTCCGTTAGGACCCCATATCAGGTCCTGGCGCTCCGAAGGGGAATAGCGGAGAGTCTCCGCCTCCATCGCTCGCAACACCATCCACGCACCTTCGTCCCTCTCCTCCGACGTGCTCGTTGCGGGAGAACTTCTTGCTGCTGGCTTCCTACTGTAACGACCGGGTCGCATCGTGGTGCGAGGTGTTCTCCCAAGGATGCAGACGGCTCGGACACAGCTTGCAGGTAGGAAAATGATTTATTTCCACAAATAAATCAGACAGAAAAAAAAAAAAAAAACGACTAGCGTGGGAGCTAGTAAGCAAAATAATATAGCATGAGAGCTAGCAGGAAACAAGGTGGTCGTTAGGTGTTGCGTGAAAGCAAATTAGGAAGCCAGGCCGAGTGAGGCCCGGGCAAAGACTAAATAGCCCTCTGATCAGTGCTCGGGCAACAGGTGCGCGTCCCGAACGCTGATCAGAGGCAGGTGAGTAAAATCTGCAGTCATGGCAACAGAAACAAACACGTGACGCAAAAGTGTAAACAAATTGTGATCCGAGCAGCGGATCCTAACATTTACTAGAATAATGATCTTTTGTACGGTTTGCAAAGACACAAGTTAGTTGTTTTACTCAATATGACTACATATGAAAGTTATATAAACATTACTCCAAAATTTAAACATGCAATATGTCTAAAAATGCCTGTAATATTGAATCTATGTGAGTTTTACCAGAATCAGGTTTTTTGGTAAGGTTTACAAATACAAAAATTAGGTGTTTCTTATAATGACAGTATTACTGCCACTTCAATATGACGTTATTTATACATAACTCTTAAACCACACATGTAAAATGGCTAATATTGCCTGGAGAAATGTATCTTTGTGAGTTTTACTAAAAAAAAAAATTTTGTAAGGTTTGTAAAGACACAAGTTAGTTTTTTTTTACTCAATATGACAGTATAACTGTCATACTAAATATGAAAGTTATATAAACATAACTCCAAAAGCAACCATGCATTATGTCTAAAAATGCCTGTAATATTGTATTCATGTGAGTTTAACTAGAATCAGTTGTTTTTGTAAGGTTTGCAAATACAAAATATGGGTTTTTCTCACTATGACAGTACACTGTCACACTCAATCTGACAGTTATTTAAACATGACTCCTAAACCACACATGCAAAATGGCTAATAATGCCTGGAGAAATGTATCTTTGTACGTTTTACTAGAAAAAATATATTTTGTAAGGTTTGCAAAGACACAAGTTAGTTGTTTTACTCAACATGACAGTATAACTGTCATACTAAATCCATCCATCCATCCATTTTCTTCCGCTTATCCGAGGTCGGGTTGCGGGTGTAGCAGCCTAAGCAGAGAAGCCCAGATTTCCCTCTCCCCAGCCACTTTGTCCAGCTCTTCTCGGGGGATCCCGAGGCGTTCCCAAGGCCAGCCGGGAGACATAGTCTTCCAAATGTGTCCTGGGTCTTCCCCATGGCCTCCTGCCGGTCGGACTTGCCCTAAACACCTCCCTAGGGAGGCGTTCGGGTGGCATCCTGAGCAGATGCCCGAACCACCTCATCTGGCTTCTCTCAATATGGAGGAGCAGCAGGTTTACTCTGAGTTCCTCCCAGATGACAGAGCTTCTCACCCTATCTCTAGGGAGAGACCCGCCACCTGGCGGAGGAAACTCATTTCGGCCGCTTGTACCCGTGATCTTGTCCTTTCGGTCATAACCCAAAGCTCATGACCATAGGTGACGATGGGAACGTAGATCGACCGGTAAATTGAGAGCTTTTCCTTCTGGCTCAGCTCCTTCTTCACCACAACGGATCGGTATAGCGTCCTCATTACTGAAGACACCGCACCGATCCGCCTGTGGATCTTACGATCCACTGTTCCCTCACTCGTGAACAAGACTCCTAGGTACTTGAACTCCTCCACTTTGGGCAAGATCTCCTCCCCAACCCGTAGATGGCACTCCACCCTTTCCCGGGCGAGGTGCTGAGTCTCATCCCAGTCGCTTCACACTCGGCTGCGAACCGATCCAATGAGAGCTGAAGATCCTGGCCAGTTAAAGCCATCAGGACCACATTATCTGCAAAAAGCAGAGACCTAATCCTGCAGCCACCAAACCGGATCCCCTCAACACCATGACTGCGCCTAGAAATTCTGTCCATAAAAGTTATGAACAGAATCGGTGACAAAGGGCAGCCTTGGCGGAGTCCAACCCTCACTGGAAAGGGGTCCGACTTACTGCCGGCAATGCGGACCAAGCTCTGACACTGATCATACAGGGAGCGACCCGCCACAATCAGACAGTCCGATACCCCATATTCTCTGAGCACTCCCCACAGGACTTCCCGGGATACGGTCAAATGCCTTCTCCAAGTCCACAAAGCGCATGTAGACTGGTTAGGCAAACTCCCATGCACACTCAAGGACCCTGCCGAGACTATAGATCTGGTCTAGAGTTCCAAGACCAGGACGAAAACCACACTGTTCGTCCTGGATCCGAGGTTCGACTATCCGGCGTAGCCTCCTCTCCAGTACACATGAATAGACCTTACCGGGAAGGCTGAGGAGTGTGATCCACGATAGTTGGAACACACGCTCCGGTTCCCCTTTCTAAAGAGAGGAACCACCACCCCAGGTCTCCCAATCCAGAGGTACCGCCCTCAATGTCCACGCGATGTTGCAGAGTCTTGTCAACCAAGACAGCCCCACAGCATCCAGAGCCTTAAGGATCTCATCCACCCTCGGGGCCTTGCCACCGAGGAGCTTTTTAACTACCTCAGCAACTTCAGCCCCAGAAATAGGAGAACCCACCACAGATTCCCCAGGCACTGCTTAATCATAGGAAGACAGGTTGGTGGGATTGAGGAGGTCTTCGAAGTATTCCCTCCACCAATATACAACAGCCGCAGTAGAGGTCAGCAGCACAACATACACAGTGTTGACAGTGCACTGCTCCCCCCCCCAGATAGGCTCTTTCTTCAGTTTGACGGCTTCCCTCACTGCTGGTGTCCACCAGCGGGTTCTAGGATTACCGCCACGATGCACCAAACACCTTGAGGCCACAGCTCCAATCAGCCGCCTCGACAAGAGAGGCACGGAAAATGGTCCAGCACCTCCATCGTGACATGTTCAAAGTTCTTCCGGAGGTGGGAATTGAAACTCTCTCTGACAGGAGACTCTGCTAGGCATTCCCAGCAGACCCTCACAATGCATTTGGGCCTGCCAGGTCTGTCCGGCATCCTCCCCCACCATCGGAGCCAGCTCACTACCAGGTGGTGATCGGTAGAAAGCTCTGCCCCTCTCGTCACCCGAGTGTCCAAAACATAAGGCCACAAATCCGATGAAACAAATACAAAGTCATTCATGGAACTGCGGCAAAGAGTGTCCTGGTGCCAAGTGCACATATGGACACCCTTATGTTTGAACATTGTGTTTGTTATGGACAATCCGTGACGAGTACAAAAGTCCAATAACAAAGCACCACTTGGGTTCAGATCCGGAAGGCCATTTTTCCCAATCACGCCTCTCCAGGTTTCACTGTCATTGCCAACATGAGCGTTGAAGCCCCCCAGCAGAACAAGGGAATCACCCGAGGGAGCACTCTCCAGTACTCCCTCAAGGGAATCCAAAGAAGTGGGTTACTCTGAGCTGCTGTTTGGTGCGTAAACACAAACAACAGTCAGGACCCGTCCCCCAACCCGAAGGCGGAGGGAAGCTACCATCTCGTCTACTGTGTTAAAGTCCAACGTGCAGGCTTTGAGCCGGGGGGCCAACAAGAATTGCCACCACAGCCTGTCGCCTCTCATTGCTTGCAATGCCAGAGTGGAAGAGAGTCCGGCCCCAGAGAGAACAGGTTCCAGAGCCCTTGCTGTGCGTAGAAGTGAGTCCAACTATATCTAGCCGGAACTTCTCCTTCCCTCCCAGCGAGTTGACATTCCACGTCTCAAGAGCTAGCTTATGTCGCCGATGATTGGACCGCCAAGTGCCCTGCCTTCGGCTGCTGCCCAGCTCACACTGCACCCGACCTCCATGACCCAGCCCATGAGTGGTGAGCCCATTGGAAGGGGGACCCACATTGCCTCTTCGAGCTGAGCGTGAGTCCCATGGGGACAGGCCCGGCCACCAGGCGCTCACCATCGTGCCCAACCTCTGGGCCTGGCTCCAGAGGGGAGCCCCCGGTGACCCGCGTCCGGGCGAGGAAAAATCTAGGTCCTCGATTTGTACTTCTCATAAAGGTCTTTGAGCTGCTTTTTGTCTGATCCCTCACCTAGGACCTATTTGTCTGGGAGACCCTACCAAGGGGCATAGAAGCCCAAGTACCGATGGATGGACGAGCGATAACCTGCTGCCACCTGGCCGCCGCAGCTAAATCCATCCTAGTGGTGTGTTTTGATAACAAGGTAATTCCTGTGCAATCAGAGTCACTTCTAACTTTAAATATGTGGAGCCACTCCCAATTTGTCTTGGTCAGAATGAATCAGGCAAAGAATGTTTTCTACAATATGTGCCAGTGAAAAACACCATTGAGTCACTGTTATCCTTAAAGTCTGTGAGGGAGCAAATACAGCAAGTAAAAACTAGAATCCAACCTGATAATGTTATTCAGGATTTGTGGGATGGCACAAATATTAAAAAGAACATGCTGCTCAAAAGACAGGACCTCCTCCTGAGGCATAATTATTTATCAAGATTCCTTTGAAGTGGCAAATCCACTAGGGTCTAGAAGGAAAAAGCACAAGATTGTCAACAAGCTGTCCCACCACTCTGTTCGCTTTGGTGTAGAACACATTAAAGCCTTCTACAGAAAGCTAGGAGTATCCAACAATGATTTCAAATTAGAAATTGCCACAGCTGATGAGGTGCTTAAAAAATTGAGCGCGCTCCACCCAAACAAGGCCACCGGCCTTGATAATATTCCCTTCAGATTCTCAGGGACTCTTCCTCCATCATTGCCCAATCATCACGCACATAATAAACCTCTCAATTTCACACGGCCAAGTACAAAACGATTTTAAGATAGTGACTCCCCTCTTTGAAAAAGGAAGCAAATTGGAACCTGGCAACTACCGACCTGTTTCTATTCTCAGTTCCATTTCGAAAGTAATGGAAAAAATAGTTTATGAACAGGTCGATAGTTGCCTTGCCACTAATAAACTCATATACAAATTCCAATCCGGCTTCAGAACTAACCACTCCACTGACACATGCCTTCTCTATCTGACCGACCACATCAAACATGAGGTGGACGCGGGCAAATACTGCGGCATGGTCATGCTGGACCTTCAGAAGGCATTTGACACCGTTCACCACTCTATACTGTTGGATAAGCTCAGAGCAATCGGATTTAACAAAACCTCATCGAGCTGGATGCAATCTTAGAGAACAGGTGGTAGAGGTGAACGGCACCGTGTCCCCCCCCCCTCTCTCAGTGAGCTGTGGAGTCCTTCAAGGCAGTATATTGGGGGGCCTTTACTGTTCCTAATATACATAAACGACTTGTCATCGGCATGCGACTGTGAATTGTTCTTGTTTGCGGATGACTCGGCCTTGCTGGTATCAGACAGGGACAAGTCACAGGTGGAGAAAATCCTCAGTGCTGAACTCTGTAGAACTTGCACCTGGCTCGCTGACAACAAGCTATCCATACACTTGGGGAAAACGGAATCCACCCTGTTTGGGTCCCACATCAACCTTAAGAAAGTCAATGACTTCACTATAAAAGTGGGTGTCATTGTTATCACCAGGAAGGATGAGGTCACCTACCTAGGTTCCATTCTAGAGGCTAATATTTCCTGCGATAAAATGGCAACCAAGGTAATCAAAAAGGTCAACCAAAGAACGATATTTCTCTATAGAATCTCCTCTCTGGTCAACAAAAGCACCTTGAGGATTCTGGCGGGAACTCTCGTCAACCCTTTTTGGATTACGCATGCACCTCCTGGTACCCTAGCACCTCCAAAACCCTCAAATCTAAACTCCAAACATCCAGAACAAGCCAGTCAGATTAATTCTAGACCTCCACCCCAGATCCCACCTCACTCCTACCCACTTCTCCAAAGTGGGCTGGCTCAGGGTGGAGGACAGAGTAAAAACACTGAGCCTAGTCTATAAAATCCGCAACACCTCCCTGATACCAAAGTACATGTCAAACTACTTCCTTAACGTAAATGACCGCCATAACCACAACACCAGGGGGAGCTCCACTAACCACGTTAAACCCAGATTCCGATCTAACAAAGGTCTTAACTCATTCTCTTTCTATGCCACATCAATGTGGAATGCACTCCCAACAGGTATAAAAGAAAGGGCATCTCTAACCTCCTTCAAAACCGCAATAAAAGTTCACCTCCAGGCAGCTACAACCCTAAACTAACACCCTCCCCGGATTGTTAATAATCAAATGTAAACAATCAAATGCAGATACTTTTTCTTATGCCTTCTGATCTCTCTCTCTCTCTCTCTCTCTCTCTCTCTCTTTCTCTCTCTCTCTCTCTCTCTCTCTCTCTCTCTCTCTCTCTCTCTCTTCTCTCTCTCTCTCTCTCTCTCTCTCTCTCTCTCTCTCTCTCTCTCTTCAATTCAATTTCAATTTTCAATTCAATTCAAAGGGGCTTTATTGACATGGGAAACAAACGTTTACATTGCCAAAGCCAGCATTAAAACAATCAATCAAAACAATTAAAATGTATCAAACTTAAGCACCTATTGAAATTAAAAGTATGTACAATTAAAATATAGGTCTACTATACTAAAGATGTGTGTGAACAGAGCTGTGTCACATTACAGCTTTAAAAAATGTTAAGACTAATTTAAAATATAAGATTATAATAATAAAAAGTAATAAAATAAGGTAAACTATAGAGTTGTGCAAAACATTTAAATAAAGATGCATATGTATACATTCAAGTAAGGATCAAAACAATTAAAATGTATCAAACTTAAGCACCTATTGAAATTGAAATTAAAACTATGTACAATTAAAATAAGGTCTACTATACTAAAGAGCTGTGTGAACAGAGCTGTGTCACATTGCAACTTTAAAAATGTTAAGACTAATTAAAATATAACATTATAGTAATAAAATAAGATAAACTATAGAGTTGTGCAAAACGTTTAAATAAAGATGCATATATGTATACATTCAAGTAAAGATGGCTTAAAATAGCAGCAGTTTTCCAAGTGTATTTGAACATATATGCTCTGTTTGTGGGTAGATCTATGTACAGATGTCCGTATAGTACAAATAGTGCAGGAATAGTCTTTATGGTGGTTGTATTCCATTGGATGTCCTTTTCTTGTCGCAACGGCTCACGAATCTTGCTGCTGTGTTTGCACATTGCTTTACTTCCCCCAGTAGGTATGGGAGTTTGTCGTTAATTGTCATGTTTTCAAACTCTCTTTGGGTATTTGCCATTTGTGGGAAGTATATGTCTCTGATGTCTTGGTACAGTGGGCAGGTTGTTAGGAAGTGCAGTTCAGTTTCTACCGCACCCTGTGTGCATTGGTTGCACAGTCTGTCTTCTCTTGGGAGCCAGGTCTGCCTATGGCGGCCTTTCTCGATGGCTAGGCTGTGCTCACTGAGTCTGTACATAGTCAAGGATCTCCTTAGTTTTGGATCGGTCACAGTGCTCAGGTATTCTGCCAATGTGTATTCTCTGTGTAGGGCCAAATAGCATTCCAATTTGCTCTGGTTTTGGGTTGATTCTTTCCAATGTGTCAGATAGTTTTCTTTTTGTTTTCTTATAATTTGGTTTAGTCCAGTGTGGTTTCTGTCTGGTGTTTTGCTTGTGTTTGTGAGCAGAGTCCCTGAACCAGCTGGCTGAGCGGGCATCTCTCTAGGGTCTCTCTGTAGGTGAGGGCTTTGTTATGGAGCGTGTCTGGGTCACTTTCTTTTAAGTGGTTATAAAATTTGACTGCTCTCTTTTGGATCTTGATTATTAGTGGGTATCTTCCTAATTCTGCTCTGCATGCATTATTGGTGTTTTCCGTTGGGTGCGGAGAATGGATTTGCAAAATTCTGCATGCAGAGTCTCGATTTGGTGTTTGTCCCATTTTGCAAAATCTTGGTTAGCAAGAGGGCCCCAGACCTCGCAGCCGTACAGGGAAATGGGTTCTATGACGGAGTCTAATATTTTGAGCAGATTTGAATAGGAATGTCTAGTTTGATGTTCCTTTGATAGCGTAGAAAGCCCTTCTTGCCTTATCTCTCAGGTCGTTCACAGCTTGGTTGAAATTCCCTGTGGCACTGATGTTTAGGCCGAGATAGGTATAGTTTTTTGTGTATTCTAGGGCAGTTGTATCTAGGAGGAATTTGTGTTTTGTGGTGATGGAGGCTGGGTCTTTTTTGGAATATCATAACTTTTGTCTTGGTTAGGTTGACTGTCAATGCCCAGGTCTTGGAAAATGTGTGTAGAAGATCAAGGTGCTGTTGTAGACCTTCTTTTGTTGGAGACAGCAGCACCAGATCGTCTGCAAACAGTAGGCATTTGGCTTCTGTGTCTACTAGGGGGATGCCAGGTGATGTAGCTTGTTCCAATGTTTTTGCCAATTCATTGATGTATATGTTGAAGAGGGTTGGACTCAAACTGCATCCCTGTCTAACCCCACGGCCTTGAGGAAAGAAGTCTGTATGTTTTTCACCAATCTTCACTGCACATTTGTTGTTGGTGTACATTGACTTTATGATGTCATATGTTTTCCCTCCGATGCCACTTTCTAGCAATTTGTATAGCAGACCCTCGTGCCAGATTGAGTCGAATGCTTTTTGGAAGTCAACAAAGCAGGAGTATATTTTGCTTTTGTTTTGTTAATTTGGTTGTCAATTAGGGTGCTGAGGGTGAAAATGTGGTCTGTTGTACGGTGATTTGGTAGGAAGCCTATTTGTGATTTGCTCAGGGCATTATTGTTTGTAAGGAAATTTACAAGTCTGTGGTTGATGATCATACAGAAGATTTTACCGAGGTTGCTGTTGACACAGATCCCACGGTAATTATTGGGGTCAAATTTGTCTCCACTTTTGTGAAGCGGTATTATTAGTCCTTGGTTCCAAATATTGGGGAAGATCCCAGAGCTAAGGACAATGTTGAGGAGTTTTAGTATAGCCAATTGGAATTTGGAGTCTGTGAATTGATCATTTCATTTAGGATACCATCAGCACCGCAGGCCTTCTTGGTTTTAAGTGATTTTATTTTGTCCTGTAGTTCTTGTATAGTAATTGGGGAGTCTAGCGGGTTCTTGTAGTTTTTTATTGTTGACTCTAGGCTTTGTAGTTTATGTTGTATGTGTTTTTGCTGTTCATTTTTTTGTATTGGGCTATAGAGATTGGAGAAGTGGTTTACCCATACATCTCCATTTTGGATGGGTAGGTCCTCATGTTTTTGTTTGTTTAGTTTGTTCCAGTTTTCCCAGAAGTTGTTTGTTTTTATGGATTCCTCTATATCATGTAGCTGGTTCTAACATGTTGGTCCCTTTTTTTCCTGACTGTATTTTTATACTGTTTCAGGGTTTCGCCGTATTGGAGACGTGTGTTCTGGTTGTCTGGGTCTCTGTGTTTTGGTTTGATAGGTTTCTTAAATTTTTTCTGAGATTTTTACAGTCATTATCATACCATTTGTCGTGGGTATTAATATTCTTCCCTCATTTTTCTATTTGAGGCCTTTAGGTTGGATAGGGAGGCTGTAAGGTCAAATATATTATTGAGGCTTTCTACCGCCCCGTTTACGCTTTCACTGTTGCATTGGAAGTTCTTTTCCAGGTACTGGTCTAAACATGACTGGACCTTTTGTTTGCTGGATAGCATTTTGGGAATTCTTCTACACTACTTTCTTTCCATTTGTAGCATTTTTTAATAGTGTGTAGTTTGTTTGGTTTTAGTACTTCCTGGTTGGGTGTTGATCTGTTCAGGTATACAGTGGTTTTGCTGTGGTCTGACAGGGGTGTTAGCGGGCTGACTGTGAACGCTCTGAGAGACGCTAGGCTGAGGTCAGTGATAAAGTAATCTACTGTACTGTTACCTAGAGATGAGCTGTATGTATATCTACCATATGAGTCCCCTCGAAGCCTGCCGTTGACTATGTACAGTCCCAGTGAGCGACAGATCTGTAGGAGTTGTGAGCCATGTTTATTTGTTGCTTGGTCAAAGTTGTTTCTGGGGGGGCATGTTTGAGAGGGGATGTTTTCCCCTCCTGGTAGGTGCTTGTCTCCCTGTGTGCTGATAGTGTCGGGCTCTCGTCCTGTCCTGGCATTGAAGTCCCCACAAACTACAATGTGGCCACAGGCCTGGAAATTGTTTATTCGTCCTCTAGGATGGAGAACATGTCCTCCTTAAAATATGGGGACTCAATTGGGGGGATGTAGGTGGCACACAGGAAGACATTTTTTTCGGTTGACGTAAGTTCCTTATTTATTTCTAACCAGATGAAAAAAGCTCCGGTTTTGATTAGCTTTATGGAGTGGGTTAGTTCTGATTTGTACCATATTAACATACCTCCCGAGTCTCTCCCTTGTTTTACCCCTGTTAGCTTGGTGGATGGTACCAGCAGCTCTCTGTAGTTTACAGGGCAGCCAGTAGGGCCATCTCCTCTGTGCCATGTCTCTTGTAGGACAATGATGTCTGTGTTTGAGATTTCTGTGG
Source organism: Entelurus aequoreus (assembly GCF_033978785.1). NCBI lineage: Eukaryota > Metazoa > Chordata > Actinopteri > Syngnathiformes > Syngnathidae > Entelurus > Entelurus aequoreus. The sequence goes on along the minus strand of NC_084745.1, from coordinate 21,021,936 downwards.
TAAAGTCCGGGTTCCTGCTCTTAATGCCAAGGGCAGTGGACCTCAGACCTTGTATATTCCAGCTTGAAATGGTGAAAGATTTGTATTCCATTATGAAGGTGTTATATTCCAGTGGATTTGGCCTGGACTATGATTGAATAGAGCTCGCTCATTATCTGCTGCACGGTCAGCTCACAGGGTGGGGATCCACCAGGTGTGGGGTTGGCTTGTGCATTTGTGTGGTATGGGGGGGTGGGCAGGAGGGGGGTTGGCATGAGAGGAGAGGGCCTAGCCTGGGATCCCGCGGCCTGTGCATAGGTGTATAGCGTGGTCCTGGCCTGGGGTGCAGATCTGTGTGGGGCAGGGTGGGCTCTGGGTGCCGCTGGTCTTCTGGGTGTAGCTCTGGGTGGGGTGTTCGTCTCTCTGTTGCTCCTGTAGGATGAAGTCGGTCTGCGGTTGAGTGCGACGTCTTTCAGGGACTTTGCAAAATGAGGGACTACTGTTTTGAGGATGTGAACAGTGTCGTACATACTGTTCTGGTCCAGGGTGGGGTGGGATGCCAGGTAGACGTTTTGCTTCATTGCACAGTCTCTGGAGATTTGTGCGTTGAGTCGTTCTATGAAGGCAGGGTGGTAGTCCCATCTGGGTAGCAGTGCAGAAATTACTATTTTGCACTGGGGAATGTAGAGGTGGCTTTTTCTATCACTCCCTTGACAGATTTGGCCACGTCCTCTCCTGTCTGCGTCCTCAGGTTATTTGTGCCTGTGTGGATGATGATGTGAGTGGGGGACCCCAGCTGGTCCTCTGTCAGAAGCTCCATGGCACGATTGGTATTTTGGCATTTTATTTTTTTTACTCTGTGGTTAGGGAAGAGTCTCTTCTCGTCTACATATTTCCCATTGGAGTCCAAGAGGAGCACCACCTGTGGGCTTTCTCTTTCTTGAGATCTGGTGGAAGGTGTTGGTGCAGGGGTGTCTTGTGTTTGTGACTCCTGGCTGGTGGGGGGGGGTTGGGGGTGTTGGAGATGGGATCTCTTGGTGTGTGGCTTGATGGTTGTCGTCTGGACCTTCTTTTGTTTCCATTCTTAACGCTTCCACCTCCTTTTTTAGTTTATTCATCTCTTCCCTGATTTGAAGTGTCTCCTGTCTTGACGCCTCCCCCTTGTCTTGGAGTTTTTTAATCTCTTGCTGGAGTGTTTTCACCACAGCCAGAGAGCAGGTCCCTCTTCCTCTGCGTCTCTGGATCTGGGTGGGGGGGTTGACTTAATTAAGTGTTCCATCTGCACTTGCTTGAGCTCCCACTGTGAGAATTTCTCCTTCAACTCTCTCATCTCCCTGAGCCAGTTGGGCTCTGCAGTGAGGTGGTCTTCTGGGCTATTGTCCTGTTCTCCAGTGGGGGAATTGTCGCAATTGTCTCTTGAGAGGATTTGCATTCTCTCTCTGATTTTGCAGAAGTCTCTCTCAAAGGGACTTAAGTTGCCCTGGACCATCACTGTTCCTGTGTTGTAGAAGTGTACAGTCATTTGGTTCTCTTCTGTATTTATTTGTAGTTTATGTGAGTCCTTATTTCCCTTTTTGCTGGCAGATGGGTAGTGCTCTATTGTCGCCGCGCGCCATGCCATGTGGTCCTCAGTGTGGAAAATTAGGTTTGATTTGTGTCCTGTGCTATCAAAGTCTGCAAATAGTGTATTTGGCCTGGTTTTTAGGTAATCATCTTTGAAATTCTTTCTGTCTGGTTGGCATTTTAGATCGTCTGGGTACGGCACTTTGAGGGGCTTTGTGTGATTTGGGGCCGCATTTGCATGTGAAGAGGCGAGGCTGCACGTCTGCATTGTTGAGGTTCAAGTACTTCACACCTCTCTTTTGCTGGGGTTATAGGCAGATAGTTTTACAGACTATTTACTGTACTGGTGTAGATGTTTTAACTAAAATGACAATGTTGTTCAGTTTTATGGTTATTGAGTTATGGCGTAGACCTTTCTCAGGCCTATCTCAGTCCAGTGTTACTTACTCAGGTTTTAACCTCAGTGAAGAGCTGGTGAAGAATTAATCCAAGAATTAGTCCGTGAGTCTGTCCCTTCGGTCCTTTCAGGTAATTTTTTGGTAATTTTATCCCAAAAACAAGCCTTAATTCCAGATTCCGGATGTGTGGTGTGAAAAATATAAAGTTGGTATAATCCTCTTTAGATCCTTGTAGAGATATCCAGGTTATTCCACTTTGAATGTTGTTTTTTCAGTTTTTGCCTGAGTTTTCCCAGGAGCTCAGAAAAACACGTCTTGTCACCTTGACTGACTGACTTGACTCTTCCTCTCTCTCTCTCTCTCTATGTCCACTACCTGCTGTACTATCCTACCAAGTCAGACCTACACTGTACCAAAATCCATTTCTCTGTTCTCAATTGTTGATGACTGATGATAACATCAGTGGCCTAGTCGTTAGAGTGTCCGCCCTGAGATCGGTAGGTTGTGAGTTCAAACCCAGGCCGAGTCATACCAAAGACTATAAAAATGTGACCCGTTAACTCCCTGCTTGGCACTCAGCATCAAGGTTTGTAATTGGGGGTTAAATCACCAAAAATGATTCCCGGGCGCGGCACCGCTGCTGCCCACTGCTCCCCTCACCTCCCAGGGGGTGAAAGGGGATGGGTCAAATGCAGAGGACAAATTTCACCACACCTAGTGTGTGTGTGACAATCATTGGTACTTTAACTTTAACTTAACTTAACCAAACCTAACACCCCCTCCCCCTCCACACCCCGGATTGTTCCATCCATCCATCCATCCATCCATCCATCCATCCATCTTCTTCCGCTTATCCGAGGTCGGGTCGCGGGGGCTGCAGCCTAAGCAGGGAAACCCAGACTTCCCTCTCCCCAGCCACTCCGTCCAGCTCTTCCCGGGGGATCCCGAGGCGTTCTCAGGCCAGCCGGGAGACATAGTCTTCCCAACGTGTCCTGGGTCTTCCCCGTGGCCTCCTACCGGTCGGACGTGCCCTAAACACCTCCCTAGGGAGGCGTTCAGGTGGCATCCTGACCAGATGCCCGAACCACCTCATCTGGCTCCTCTCGATGTGGAGGAGCAGCGGCTTTACTTTGAGCTCCTCCCGGATGGCAGAACTTCTCACCCTATCTCTAAGGGAGAGCCCCGCCACCCGGCGGAGGAAACTCATTTCGGCCGCTTGTACCCGTGATCTTGTCCTTTCGGTCATAACCCAAAGCTCATGACCATAGGTGAGGATGGGAACATAGATCGACCGGTAAATTGAGAACTTTGCCTTCCGGCTCAGCTCCTTCTTCACCACAACAGTTCGATACAGCGTCCGCATTACTGAAGACGCCGCACCGATCTGCCTGTGGATCTCACAATCCACTGTTCCCTCACTCGTGAACAAGACTCCGAGGTACTTGAACTCCTCCACTTGGGGAAGGATCTCCTCCGCAACCATTTTCCGGGCGAGAACCATGGACTCGGACTTGGAGGTGCTGATTCTCATCCCAGTCGCTTCACACTCAGCTGCGAACCGATCCAGTGAGAGCTGAAGATCCTGGCCAGATGAAGCCATCAGGACCACATCATCTGCAAAAAGCAGAGACCTAACCCTGCAGCCACCAAACCAGATCCCCTCAACGCCTTGACTGCGCCTAGAAATTCTGTCCATAAAAGTTATGAACAGAATGGGTGACAAAGGGCAGCCTTGGCGGAGTCCAACCCTCACTGGAAACGTGTCCGACTTACTGCCGGCAATGCGGACCAAACTCTGGCACTGATCATACAGGGAGCGGACCGCCACAATCAGACAGTCCGATACCCCATACTCTCTGAGCACTCCCCACAGGACTTCCCGAGGGACACGGTCGAATGCCTTCTCCAAGTCCACAAAACACATGTAGACTGGTTGGGCAAACACCCATGCACTCTCAAGGACCCTGCCGAGAGTATAGAGCTGGTCCACAGTTCCAAGACCAGGACGAAAACCACACTGTTCCTCCTGAATCCGAGGTTCAACTATCCGGCGTAGCCTCCTCTCCAGCACACCTGAATAGACCTTACCGGGAAGGCTGAGGAGTGTGATCCCACGAAAGTTAGAACACACCCTCTGGTTCCCCTTCTTAAAGAGGCCAAGGCCAAGCGGTGTGCGGCTTCGGCGGTCGCGGAGGCAAAAACTCGGACATGGGAGGAGTTCGGGGAAGCCATGGAAAACGACTTCCGGACGGCTTCGAAGCAATTCTGGACCACCATCCGCCGCCTCAGGAAGGGGAAGCAGTGCACTATCAACACTGTGTATGGTGGATGGTGTTCTGACCTCGACTGCGGATGTTGTGGATCGGTGGAGGGAATAGTTCGAAGACCTCCTCAATCCCACCAACACGTCTTCTTATGAGGAAGCAGTGCCTGGGGAATCTGTGGTGGGCTCTCCTATTTCTGGGGCTGAGGTTGCTGAGGTAGTTAAAAAGCTCCTCTGTGGCAAGGCCCCGGGGGTGGATGAGATCCGCCCGGAGTGCCTTAAGGCTCTGGATGCTGTGGGGCTGTCTTGGTTGACAAGACTCTGCAGCATCGCGTGGACATCGGGGGCGGTACCTCTGGATTGGCGGACCGGGGTGGTGGTTCCTCTCTTTAAGACCCCGGATTGTATATAATGTAAATAATTCAATGTGATTATCTTGTGTGATGACTGTATTATGATAATAGTATATATCTGGTCGTGTATATCTGTATCATGAATCAATTTAAGTGGACCCTGACTTAAACTAGTTGAAAAACTCATTCGGATGTTACCATTTAGTGGTCAATTGTACGGAATATGTCCTTCACTGTGCAATTTACTAATAAAAGTCTCAATCAATCAATCAATCAAAGTCCGGCCTTCATGCCAAGAGCGAAAACAATCTCTAATGTGAGTGACTTCATTAGATACTTTGCTCGCCGGGAAATAGTAGCAACAGGACTACTGCAATTTAACGACAAGCCTCAAAATTTCAGAGCTTGGAAACGCTCCTTTAAAAATGCAATAAATGGATTAGATTTATCAACAAGTGAGGAGATGGACTTGATGTTAAAGTGGCTTGGCAAAGAATCCTCTGAACACGTAGAACAAATTAGAGCCATACACATTAACAACCCAACCAAAGGTCTCAATATGATGTGGGACAGGCTTGAGCAATGTTATGGCTCAGCTGAAGTGATTGAGGATACACTCTTCAAAAGAATTGATATGTTCCCCCAAATCACATCCAAAGACTACACAAACTAAGGAAGTTTAGTGACCTGCTCATGGAAATGCAGAGTGCTAAAGCTGAAGTAGACCTTCCTGGTCTTGCGTTTATGGATACCGCAAGAGGATTGAATCCAATTGTGCAGAAACTTCCTTTCAATTTGCAAGAAAGGTGGACCACAGTAGGAGCTAAATACAAATGCACACAACGTGGCCCTTCCCACCATTCAGTGTTTTTGTAGACTTTGTAACGCAAGAAGATAACTCAAAAAATGACCCAAGCTTTAACTTTACATCGTTCCCTGACGTAACCAAACTCGACAAACTGCCTTAGAGAGCATATAAACAAAAATAAATTTCAGTGCACAAAACTCTAAACTTATTTTTGTTAAAGTGTACACAGCAGGCCATCCTGAACAAGCAGTAAGGCTCTATGCCATCCATGATGAACAAAGTAACAGGTCGTTAGTATGTCCTGAGTTTTTTTGAATTGTTCAATGACCGTGGCCCTAGTTCCCCTTACTCACTAAGGACATGTGCTGGTACTAAAAAAGCAATGGGCAGGAGAGCTACAGGATATGTAGTGGCAGCCTTGGATGGTTCAGTCCACATCCCATTGCCTAGCCTCATTGAGTGTATAATATCCCAAACGATAGAGATGCAATTCCCACACCCAGTGCAGCTATGCAACAAAGTCACCTAAAGTCAGTAGCTCACCTTATCCCTGACCTGGACTCTAATGCCCCTATACTCATGCTTCTCGGACGGGATGTTATTAGGGTTCACAAAGTCCATAAACAGATAAGTGGCCCTAACAACGCACCGTATGCACAAAAATTGGACCTCGGGTGGGTCATAGTAGGAAACGGGTGTTTAGGTGATGTCCACAAAACTCTCGCTGTGAAGACGCTGTTCACAAATACAACTGAGAAGGGGCGTCCTACAATGTTTGAGCCATGCCCCAATGTATTTAATGTAATAGCGAGACATTGTGAGATACAAGTTCCATTCAGCTTCAGCACTCAACTTGTGGATAGCGCTTGTGAACCTGATCATTTAGGATGTAATGTGTTCAAACAAACCAGACATGACAATTACATCGCACCCTCCATTCAGGACAAAAACTTCTTGAAAATAATGGAAGAAGGACTACAAAAGGACACAGACAAGAGCTGGACAGCTCCATTACAATTCAAGTCGCCACGTCAAAAACTCCCTAACAACAGAATTTCACCATTTAATTACAGTAACCTACTGGCAGCTAATGGTTCCAGTATAAAACTGTTTTTAAAAACTGCAATGCAGTAGGAATACATTTGCATAGCAGTTTTTAAAAACTGTTTTATACTGGAACCATTAGCTGCCAGTAGGTTACTGTAATTAAATGGTGAAATTTTTACCGTGTGAGATAATGCGAAAAAAAGCAATAAAAAAATGATTCAAACACAACTCCTAAACCAAACATGCAAAATGTCTAAAAATGCCAGTAATATTGAATCTATGTGAGTTTCACTAGAATCAGTTGTTTTTGTAAGGTTTGCAAATACAAAAATTAGGTTTTACACATAATGACAGTGTAACTGCCACACTCAATATGAAACCACACATGAAAAATGTCTAATAATGAATTAAGAAATGTATCTTTGTGAGTTTTACTAGAAACATTTATTTTGTAAGGTTTGCAAACAAAAAAGTTGTTTTTTTTTACTCAATATGACAGTATAACTGCCACGCTCAATATGTAAGTTATTTAAACATAACTCCTAAACTACAAATGAAAAATGGCTAATAGTGCCTCAAATAATGCATTCTTGTGAGTTTTACTCGAAACATATGCTTTTTTAAGGCTTGCAAACACAAAAAGTAGTTTTTTACTCAATATGACAATAATGTTCTTAGAATCCTGAGATAATGCGAAAAAAGCAATACAAATGTATTCAATCATAATTCCTAAACCAAACATGCAAAATGTCTAAAAATGAATGAAGAAATGTATTTTTGTGAGTTTTACTAGAAACATTTTTTTTTGTAAGGTTTGCAAAGACACAAATTATTTTTCTTTACTCAATATGACAGTTTAACTGCCACGCTCAATATGTAAGTGATTTAAACATAACTCCTAAACCACACATGAAAAATTGCTAATAATGCCTCAAATGATGCATTCTTGTGTGTTTTGCTCGAAACATATGCTTTTTTAAGGCTTGCAAACACAAAAAGTAGTTTTTTACTCAATATGATAATAATGTTCTTAGAATCCTGAGATAATGCGAAAAAAGCAATAAAAATGTATTCCATCATTATTCTTAAACCAAACATGCAAAATGTCTAAAATTGCCTGTAATATTGAATCCATGTGAGTTTTACTAGAATCAGATAATCTTTTGTAAGGTTTGCAAATTCAAAAATTAGGTTTTACTCACTATGACAGTATACAGTCACAAACATAACTAGTAAACCACCCATGCAAAATGGCTAAAAATGCCTGAAATAATGCATCATTGGGAGTTTTACTCTAAACATATGCTTTTTTAAAGCCTGCGAACAAAATAAGGAGTTTTTTACTTCTTATGACTGTAAAGCTCTTAGAATCCTGAGATAATGCAAAAAAAGCAATAAAGATTTATTCAAACATAACTCCTAAACAACAGATTCAAAATGGATAATAATACCTGGAGATGTGTATCTTTGTTAGTTTTACTAGAAATATAATCTTTTGTAAGGTTTGCAAAGACACAAGTAAGTGTTGTTCATTCAATATGACAGTATAACTGTCATACTAAATATAAAAGTTATATAAACATAACTCCAAAACCAAACATGCATTATGTCTAAAAATGCCTATATTGAACCTATGTGAGTTTTAAAGAATCAGGTGTTTTGGTTAGGTTTACAAATACAAAAATTATGTTTTACTCATAATGAAAGTATAACTGCCACAAACAATATGACAGTTTTTTTCAAACATAACTCCTTAAACCACAAATGCAAAATGGCTAATATTGCTTGGAGAAATTTATCTTTGTGAGTTTTACTGGAAAAAAAATATTTGTAAGGTTTGCAAAAACAAAAAGTAGTTTTTTACTCAATATGACAATGATGTTCTTAGAATCCTGAGATAATGCGAAAAAGCAATAAAAAAGGTATTCCATCATAATTCCTAAACCAAACATGCAAAATGCTAAAAATGGCCTGTAATATTGAATCCATGTGAGTTTTACTAGACTCAGTTGTTTTTGTAAGGTTTGCATATACAAAAATTAGGTTTTACTCACTATGACAGTATACTGTCACACTCAATATGACAATTATTAAACATAACTAGTAAACCACACATGAAAAATGGCTAATAATGCCTGAAATAATGCATCATTGGGAGTTTTACTCTAAACATATGCTTTTTTAAGGCTTGCAAAAACAAAAGTAGTTTTTTACTCAATATGACAGTAATGTTCTTGGAATCCTGAGATAATGCGAAAAAAGCAATAAAAGTGTATTCAAACATAAACAACACATGCAAAATGGCTAATAAAGCCTAGAAACATGTATCTTTGTTAGTTTTACTAGAAAAAGTATCTTTTGTAAGGTTTGCAAAGACACAAGTTAGTTTTTTCAATTTAATACTACAGTATAACTGTCATTCTAAATATGAAAGTTATTTGAACATAACTCCAAAACCAAACATGCAATATGTCTAAAAATGCCTGAAAATGCATCCTCGTGAGTTTTACTCGAAACATATGCTTTTTGAGGCTTGCAAACACAAAAAGTAGTTTTTTCACTTAATATGACAGTAATGTTTTTAAATCCTGAGACAATGCGAAAAAGGCAATAAAAATGTATTCCAACATAATTCCTAAACCAACCATGCAAAATTCCTAATAATGCGTGAAAATTGTATCTTTGTGAGTTTTACAAGAAAAAACATATTTTGTAAGGTTTGCAAAGACACAAGTTAGTTTTTTTTACTCAATATGACAGTATAGCTGTCATACTATATATGAAGGTTATATGAACATAATTTCAAAACCAAATATGCATATTGTCTAAAATGCCTGTAATATTGTATCTATGTGAGTTTTACTAGAATCAGGTTTTTTGTAAGGTTTGCAAATACAAAAATTAGGTTTTACTCACTATGACAGTATACTGCCACACTCAATATGACAGTTTTTTAAACATAACTCCTAAACAACACATAAGAAATTGCTAAAAATGCCTGGAGATCTTTGTTAGTTTTACTAGAATAATGATATTTTGTACGGTTTTGTACAAGTTAGTTGTTTTACTCATATGACTACATATGAAAGTTATATGAACATTACTCCAAATTTAAACATGCAATATGTCTAAAAAATGCCTGTAATATTGAATCTATGTGAGTTTTACCAGAATCAGGTATTTTGGTAAGGTATACAAATACAAAAATTAGGTGTTTCTTATAATGACAGTATTACTGCCACTTCAATATGACATTATTTAAACATAACTCTTAAACCACACATGTAAAATGGCTATATTGCCTGGATGAAATGTATCTTTGTGAGTTTTACTAAAAAATTATATTTTGTAAGGTTTGTAAAGACACAAGTTAGTTTTTTTTTACTCAATATGACAGTATAACTGTCATACTAAATATGAAAGTTATATAAACATAACTCCAAAAGCAACCATGCATTATGTCTAAAAATGCCTGTAATATTGTATTCATGTGAGTTTAACTAGAATCAGTTGTTTTTGTAAGGTTTGCAAATACAAAATATGGGTTTTCTCACTATGACAGTACACTGTCCACTCAATCTGACAGTTATTTAAACATAACTCCTAAACCACACATGCAAAATGGCTAATAATGCTGGAGAAATGTATCTTTGTACGTTTTACTAGAAAAAATATATTTTGTAAGGTTTGCAAAGACACAAGTTAGTTGTTTTACTCAACATGACAGTTAACTGTCATACTAAATCCATCCATCCATCCATTTTCTTCCGCTTATCCGAGGTCGGGTTGCGGGTGTAGCAGCCTAAGCAGAGAAGCCCAGACTTCCCTCTCCCGAGCCACTTTGTCCAGCTCTTCTCGGGGGATCCCGAGGCGTTCCCAGGACAGCCGGAGACATAGTCTTCCAAATGTGTCCTGGGTCTTCCCCATGGCCTCCTGCCGGTCGGACTTGCCCTAAACACCTCCCTAGGGAGGCGTTCGGGTGGCATCCTGAGCAGATGCCCGAACCACCTCATCTGGCTTCTCTCAATATGGAGGAGCAGCAGGTTTACTCTGAGTTCCTCCCAGATGACAGAGCTTCTCACCCTATCTCTAGGGAGAGACCCGCCACCCGGCGGAGGAAACTAATTTCGGCCGCTTGTACCCGTGATCTTGTCCTTTCGGTCATAATCCAAAGCTCATGACCATAGGTGACGATGGGAACGTAGATCGACCGGTAAATTGAGAGCTTTTCCTTCTGGTTCAGCTCCTTCTTCACCACAACGGATCGGTATAGCGTCCTCATTACTGAAGACACCGCACCAATCCGCCTGTGGATCTTACGATCCACTGTTCCCTCACTCGTGAACAAGACTCCTAGGTACTTGAACTCCTCCACTTTGGGCAAGATCTCCTCCCCAACCCGTAGATGGCACTCCACCCTTTCCCGGGCGAGGTGCTGAGTCTCATCCCAGTCGCTTCACACTCGGCTGCGAACCGATCCAATGAGAGCTGAAGATCCTGGCCAGTTAAAGCCATCAGGACCACATTATCTGCAAAAAGCAGAGACCTAATCCTGCAGCCACCAAACCGGATCCCCTCAACACCATGACTGCACCTAGAAATTCTGTCCATAAAAGTTATGAACAGAATCGGTGACAAAGGGCAGCCTTGGCGGAGTCCAACCCTCACTGGAAAGGGGTCCGACTTACTGCCGGCAATGCGGACCAAGCTCTGACACTGATCATACAGGGAGCGACCCGCCACAATCAGACAGTCCGATACCCCATACTCTCTGAGCACTCCCCACAGGACTTCCCGGGATACGGTCGAATGCCTTCTCCAAGTCCACAAAGCACATGTAGACTGGTTAGGCAAACTCCCATGCACAATCAAGGACCCTGCCGAGACTATAGATCTGGTCTAGAGTTCCAAGACCAGGACGAAAACCACACTGTTCGTCCTGGATCCGAGGTTCGACTATCCGGCGTAGCCTCCTCTCCAGTACACATGAATAGACCTTACCGGGAAGGCTGAGGAGTGTGATCCACGATAGTTGGAACACACGCTCCGGTTCCCCTTTCTAAAGAGAGGAACCACCACCCCAGGTCTCCCAATCCAGAGGTACCGCCCTCAATGTCCACGCGATGTTGCAGAGTCTTGTCAACCAAGACAGCCCCACAGCATCCAGAGCCTTAAGGATCTCATCCTCCCTCGGGGCCTTGCCACCGAGGAGCTTTTTAACTACCTCAGCAACTTCAGCCCCAGAAATAGGAGAACCCACCACAGATTCCCCAGGCACTGCTTAATCATAGGAAGATATGTTGGTGGGATTGAGGAGGTCTTCGAAGTATTCCCTCCACCAATATACAACAGCCGCAGTAGAGGTCAGCAGCACACCATACACAGTGTTGACAGTGCACTGCTCCCCCCCCAGATAGGCTCTTTCTTCAGTTTGACGGCTTCCCTCACTGCTGGTGTCCACCAGCGGGTTCTAGGATTACCGCCACGATGCACCAAACACCTTGTGGCCACAGCTCCAATCAGCCGCCTCGACAAGAGAGGCACGGAAAATGGTCCAGCACCTCCCTCGTGACATGTTCAAAGTTCTTCCGGAGGTGGGAATTGAAACTCTCTCTGACAGGAGACTCTGCTAGGCGTTCCCAGCAGACCCTCACAATGCATTTGGGCCTGCCAGGTCTGTCCGGCATCCTCCCCCACCATCGGAGCCAGCTCACCACCAGGTGGTGATCGGTAGAAAGCTCTGCCCCTTTCGTCACCCGAGTGTCCAAAACATGAGGCCACAAATCCGATGAAACAAATACAAAGTCATTCATGGAACTGCGGCCGAGAGCGTCCTGGTGCCAAGTGCACATATGGACACCCTTATGTTTGAACATTGTGTTTGTTATGGACAATCCGTGACGAGTACAAAAGTCCAATAACAAAGCACCACTTGGGTTCAGATCCGGGTGGCCATTTTTCCCAATCACGCCTCTCCAGGTTTCACTGTCGTTGCCAACATGAGCGTTGAAGCCCCCAACGGAACAAGGGAATCACCCGAGGGAGCTCTCTCCAGTACTCCCTCAAGGGAATCCAAAGAAGTGGGTACTCTGAGCTGCTGTTTGGTGCGTAAACACAAACAACAGTCAGGACCCGTACCCCAACCCGAAGGCGGGGGGAAGTTACCATCTCGTCTACTGTGTTAAAGTCCAACGTGCAGGCTTTGAGCCGGGGGGGCAACAAGATTTGCCACCTCAGCCTGTCGCCTCTCATTGCTTGCAATGCCAGAGTGGAAGAGAGTCCGGCCCCAGAGAGAACAGGTTCCAGAGCCCTTGCTGTGCGTAGAAGTGAGTCCAACTATATCTAGCCGAAACTTCTCCTTCCCTCCCAGCGAGTTGACATTCCACGTCTCAAGAGCTAGCTTATGTCGCCGATGATTGGACCGCCAAGTGCCCTGCCTTCGGCTGCTGCCCAGCTCACACTGCACCCGACCTCCATGACCCAGCCCATGAGTGGTGAGCCCATTGGAGGGGGTACCCACATTGCCTCTTCGAGCTGAGCCTGAGTCCCATGGGGACAGGCCCGGCCACCAGGCGCTCACCATCGTGCCCAACCTCTGGGCCTGGTTCCAGAGGGGAGCCCCGGTGACCCGCGTCCGGGCGAGGAAAAATCTAGGTCCTCGATTTGTACTTCTCATAAAGGTCTTTGAGCTGCTTTTTGTCTGATCCCTCACCTAGGACCTATTTGTCTGGGAGACCCTACCAAGGGGCATAGAAGCCCAAGTACCGATGGATGGACGAGCGATAACCTGCTGCCACCTGGCCGCCGCAGCTAAATCCATCCTACTGGTGTGTTTTTGATAACAAGGTAATTCCTGTGCAATCAGAGTCACTTCTAACTTTAAATATGTGGAGCCACTCCCAATTTGTCTTGGTCAGAATGAATCAGGCAAAGAATGTTTTCTACAATATGTGCCAGTGAAAAACACCATTGAGTCACTGTTATTCTTAAAGTCTGTGAGGGAGCAAATACAGCAAGTAAAAACTAGAATCCAACCTGATAATGTTATTCAGGATGTGTGGGATGGCACACATATTAAAAAGAACATGCTGCTCAAAGACAGGACCTCCTCCTGAGGCATAATTCTTTATCAAGATTCCTTTGAAGTGGCAAATCCACTAGGGTCTGGAAGGAAAAAGCACAAGATTGTCAACAAGCTGTCCCACCACTCTGGTTGCTTTGGTGTAGAACACATTAAAGCCTTCTACAGAAAGCTAGGAGTATCCAACAATGATTTCAAATTAGAAATTGTCACAGCTGATGAGGTGCTTAAAAAATTGAGCGCGCTCCACCCAAACAAGGCCACCGGCCTTGATAATATTCCCTTCAGATTCCTCAGGGACTCTTCCTCCATCATTGCCCAATCATCACGCACATAATAAACCTCTCAATTTTCACATGGCCAAGTACAAAAAGATTTTAAGATAGTAACTCCCCTCTTTGAAAAAGGAAGCAAATTGGAACCTGGCAACTACCGACCTGTTTCTATTCTCAGTTCCATTTCGAAAGTAATGGAAAAAATAGTTTATGAACAGGTCGATAGTTGCCTTGCCACTAATAAACTCATATACAAATTCCAATCCGGCTCCAGAACTAACCACTCCACTGACACATGCCTTCTCTATCTGACCGACCACATCAAACATGAGGTGGACGCGGGCAAATACTGCGGCATGGTCATGCTGGACCTTCAGAAGGCATTTGACACCGTTCACCACTCTATACTGTTGGATAAGCTCAGAGCAATCGGATTTAACAAAACCTCATCGAGCTGGATGCAATCTTAGAGAACAGGTGGTAGAGGTGAACGGCACCGTGTCCCCCCCCTCTCTCAGTGAGCTGTGGAGTCCTTCAAGGCAGTATATTGGGGGGCCTTTACTGTTCCTAATATACATAAACGACTTGTAATCGGCATGCGACTGTGAATTGTTCTTGTTTGCGGATGACTCGGCCTTGCTGGTATCAGACAGGGACAAGTCACAGGTGGAGAAAATCCTCAGTGCTGAACTCTGTAGAACTTGCACCTGGCTCGCTGACAACAAGCTATCCATACACTTGGGGAAACGGAATCCACCCTGTTTGGGTCCCACATCAAAGTCAATGACTTCACTATAAAAGTGGGTGTCATTGTTATCACCAGGAAGGATGAGGTCACCTACCTAGGTTCCATTCTAGAGGCTAATCTTTCCTGCGATAAAATGGCAACCAAGGTAATCAAAAAGGTCAACCAACGAACGATATTTCTCTATAGAATCTCCTCTCTGGTCAACAAAAGCACCATGAGGATTCTGGCGGGAACTCTCGTCAACCCTTTTTGGATTACGCATGCACTTCCTGGTACCCTAGCACCTCCAAAACCCTCAAATCTAAACTCCAAACATCCCAGAACAAGCCAGTCAGATTAATTCTAGACCTCCACCCCAGATCCCACCTCACTCCTACCCACTTCTCCAAAGTGGGCTGGCTCAGGGTGGAGGACAGAGTAAAACAACTTGCACTGAGCCTAGTCTATAAAATCCGCAACCCCTCCCTGATACCAAAGTACATGTCAAACTACTTCCTTAACGTAAATGACCGCCATAACCACAACACCAGGGGGAGCTCCACTAACCACGTTAAACCCAGATTCCAATCTAACAAAGGTCTTAACTCATTCTCTTTCTATGCCACATCAATGTGGAATGCACTCCCAACAGGTATAAAAGAAAGGGCATCTCTAACCTCCTTCAAAACCGCAATAAAAGTACACCTCCAGGCAGCTACAACCCTAAACTAACACCCTCCCCGGATTGTTAATAATCAAATGTAAACAATCAAATGCAGATACTTTTTCTTATGCCTTCTGATCTCTCTCTCTCTCTCTCCCTCTCTCTCTCTCTCTCTCTCTCTCTCTCTCTCTCTCTCTCTCTCTCTTCTCTCTCTCTCTCTATCTCTCTCTCTATCTCTCTCTCTCTCTCTCTCTTCTCTCTCTCTCTCTCTCTCTCTCTCTCTCTCTCTCTCTCTCTCTCTCTCTCTCTCTCTCTTCCTCTCTCTCTCTCTCTCTCTATGTCCACTACCTGCTGTACATATCCTACCAAGTCAGACCTACACTGTACCAAAATCCATTTCTCTGTTCTCAATTGTTGATGACTGATGATAACATCAGTGGTTAGAGTGTCCGCCCTGAGATCGGTAAATTGTGAGTTCAAACCCAGTCGAGTCACACCAAAGACTATAAAAATGGGTTCCGTTACCTCCCTGCTTGGCACTCAGCATCAAGGTTTGGAATTGGGGGTTAAATCACCAAAAATGATTCCCGGGCGCGGCACCGCTGCTGCCCACTGCTCCCCTCACCTCCCAGGGGGTGAAAGGGGATGGGTCAAATGCAGACGACAAATTTCACCACATCTAGTGTGTGTGTTACAATCATTGGTACTTTAACTTTAACTTAACTTAACCAAACCTAACACCCCCTCCCCCTCCACCGGATTGTTCCATCCATCCATCCATCCATCTTCTTCCGCTTATCCGAGGTCGGGTCGCGGGGGCAGCAGCCTAAGCAGGGAAACCCAGACTTCCCTCTCCCAGCCACTCCCGTCCAGCTCTTCCCGGGGGATCCCGAGGCGTTCCCAGGCCAGCCGGGAGACATAGTCTTCCCAACGTGTCCTGGGTCTTCCCCGTGGCCTCCTACCGGTCGGACGTGCCCTAAACACCTCCCTAGGGAGGCGTTCGGGTGGCATCCTGACCAGATGCCCGAACCACCTCATCTGGCTCCTCTCGATGTGGAGGAGCAGCGGCTTTACTTTGAGCTCCTCCCGGATGGCAGAACTTCTCACCCTATCTCTAAGGGAGAGCCCCGCCACCCGGCGGAGGAAACTCATTTCGGCCGCTTGTACCCGTGATATTGTCCTTTCGGTCATAACCCAAAGCTCATGACCATAGGTGAGGATGGGAACATAGATCGACCGGTAAATTGAGAGCTTTGCCTTCCGGCTCAGCTCCTTCTTCACCACAACAGATCGATACAGCGTCCGCATTACTGAAGAAGCCGCACCGATCCGCCTGTGGATCTCACGATCCACTCTTCCCTCACTCGTGAACAAGACTCCGAGGTACTTGAACTCCTCCACTTGGGGAAGGATGTCCTCCGCAACCCGGAGATGGCACTCCACCATTTTCCGGGCGAGAACCATGGACTCGGACTTGGAGGTGCTGATTCTCATCCCAGTCGCTTCACACTCAGCTGCGAACCGATCCATTGAGAGCTGAAGATCCTGGCCAGATGAAGCCATCAGGACCACATCATCTGCAAAAAACAGAGACCTAATCCTGCAGCCACCAAACCAGATCCCCTCAACGCCTTGACTGCGCCTAGAAATTCTGTCCATAAAATTTATGAACAGAATGGGTGACAAAGGGCAGCCTTGGCGGAGTCCAACCCTCACTGGAAACGTGTCCGACTTACTGCCGGCAATGCGGACCAAACTCTGGCACTGATCATACAGGGAGCGGACTGCCACAATCAGACAGTCCGATACCCCACACTCTCTGAGCACTCCCCACAGGACTTCCCGAGGGACACGGTCGAATGCCTTCTCCAAGTCCACAAAACACATGTAGACTGGTTGGGCAAACTCCCATGCACCCTCAAGGACCCTGCCGAGAGTATAGAGCTTGTCCACAGTTCCAAGACCAGGACGAAAACCACACTGTTCCTCCTGAATCCGAGGTTCGACTATCCGCCGTAGCCTCCTCTCCAGCACACCTGAATAGACCTTACCGGGAAGGCTGAGGAGTGTGATCCCACGATAGTTAGAACACACCCTCCGGTTTCCCTTCTTAAACAGGCCAAGGCCAAGCGGTGTGCGGCATCGGCGGTCGCGGAGGCAAAAACTCGGACATGGGAGGAGTTCGGGGAAGCCATGGAAAACGACTTCCGGACGGCTTCGAAGCTATTCTGGACCACCATCCGCCGCCTCAGGAAGGGGAAGCAGTGCACTATCAACACTGTGTATGGTGGATGGTGTTCTGACCTCGACTGCGGATGTTGTGGATCGGTGGAGGGAATACTTTGAAGACCTCCTCAATCCCACCAACACGTCTTCTTATGAGGAAGCAGTGCCTGGGGAATCTGTGGTGGGCTCTCCTATTTCTGGGGCTGAGGTTGCTGAGGTAGTTAAAAAGCTCTTCGGTGGCAAGGCCCCGGGGGTGGATGAGATCCGCCCGGAGTTCCTTAAGGCTCTGGATGCTGTGGGGCTGTCTTGGTTGACAAGACTCTGCAGCATCGCGTGGACATCGGGGGCGGTACCTCTGGATTGGCGGACCGGGGTGGTGGTTCCTCTCTTTAAGACCCCGGATTGTAAATAATGTAAATAATTCAATGTGATTATCTTGTGTGATGACTGTATTATGATAATAGTATATATCTGGTCGTGTATATCTGTATCATGAATCAATTTAAGTGGACCCTGACTTAAACTAGTTGAAAAACTTATTCGGGTGTTACCATTTAGTGGTCAATTGTACGGAATATGTACTTCACTGTGCAACTTACTAATAAAAGTCTCAATCAATCAATCAATCAAAGTCCGGCCTTCATGCCAAGAGAGAAAAAAATCTCTAATGTGAGTGACTTCATTAGATACTTTGCTCGCCGGGAAATAGTAGCAACAGGACTACTGCAATTTAACGACAAGCCTCAAAATTTCAGAGCTTGGAAACGCTCCTTTAAAAATGCAATAAATGGATTACATTTATCAACAAGTGAGGAGATGGACTTGATGTTAAAGTGGCTTGGCAAAGAATCCTCTGAACACGTAGAACAAATTAGAGCCATACACATTAACAACCCAACCAAAGGTCTCAATATGATGTGGGACAGGCTTGAGCAATGTTATGGCTCAGCTGAAGTGATTGAGGATACACTCTTCAAAAGAATTGATATGTTCCCCCAAATCACATCCAAAGACTACACAAACTAAGGAAGTTTAGTGACCTGCTCATGGAAATGCAGAGTGCTAAAGCTGAAGGAGACCTTCCTGGTCTTGCGTTTATGGATACCGCAAGAGGATTAAATCCAATTGTGCAGAAACTTCCCTTCAATTTGCAAGAAAGGTGGACCACAGTAGGAGCTAAATACAAATGCACACAACCATTCAGTGTTTTTGTAGACTTTGTAACGCAAGAAGATAACTCAAGAAATGACCCAAGCTTTAACTTTACATCGTTCCCTGACGTAACCAAACTCGACAAACTGCCTTAGAGAGCATATAAACAAAAATAAATTTCAGTGCACAAAACTCTAAAATTAGTCTTGTTAAAGTGTACCCAGCAGGCCATCCTGAACAAGCAGTAAGGCTCTATGCCATCCATGATGAACAAAGTAACAGGTCGTTAGTATGTCCTGAGTTTTTTTGAATTGTTCAATGACCGTGGCCCTAGTTCCCCTTACTCACTAAGGACATGTGCTGGTACTAAAAAAGCAATGGGCAGGAGAGCTACAGGATATGTAGTGGCAGCCTTGGATGGTTCAGTCCACATCCCATTGCCTAGCCTCATTGAATGTATAATATCCCAAACGATAGAGATGCAATTCCCACACCCAGTGCAGCTATGCAACACAGTCACCTAAAGTCAGTAGCTCACCTTATCCCTGACCTGGACTCTAATGCCCCTATACTCATGCTTCTCGGACAGGATGTTATTAGAGTTCACAAAGTCCATAAACAGATAAGTGGCCCTAACAACGCACCCTATGCACAAAAATTGGACCTCGGCTGGGTCATAGTAGGAAACGGGTGTTTAGGTGATGTCCACAAAACTCTCGCTGTGAAGACGCAGCTAATGGTTCCAGTATAAAAGTGTTTTTAAAAACTGCTATGCAGTAGGAATACATTTGCATAGCAGTTTTTAAAAACAGTTTTATACTGGAACCATTAGCTGCCAGTAGGTTACTGTAATTAAATGGTGAAATGTTTACAGTGTGAGATAATGCGAAAAAAGCAATAAAAAAATGATTCAAACACAACTCCTAAACCAAACATGCAAAATGTCTAAAAATGCCTGTAATATTGAATCTATGTGAGTTTCACTAGAATCAGTTGTTTTTGTAAGGTTTGCAAATACAAAAATTAAGTTTTACACATAATGACAGTATAACTGCCACACTCAATATGAAACCACACATGAAAAATGTCTAATAATGAATTAAGAAATGTATCTTTGTGAGTTTTACTAGAAAAATTTATTTTGTAAGGTTTGTGTGGTAATCTGAAATTTCCTTGCTCATTTCTATTGTCTGCACCATGTTCACTCTCTCTCTCATCCACAGTATGGAGTGCAGCTGACGCAAGGCAGCAGCACACACCTGACGTTGATTAGTAGCAGCCTATTTTAACTGGCTGCTGACGGCCTGTGAGCGCCGGAACTTTGCCCTTGCTTGCAACCTGTTGGTCGTGCCAAGAGAACTCACCAGTTCATCGTGTACCTTTCATCTCAGGTTGGCCCGTATTATTCCTAGCCTTGTCTAGCGTTTTATTTTGTACCTAGTCTATTTACTTCTTTCATGAAGTATATTTTTCCTAGCCTTGTCTAGCGCTTTTGGTTTTGTGTGTTTTTTTTCTCTTAGTAGTTTTTTACATGGTGTGTTTTGTGTTTTCCACCATCGCCTTTGTTTTGCTACCTTGTGCTTCCGCCTGATAAAAGGAAGAACAATTGTAAACACAAATTCGTTTCTGCATCCTTGGGATCCACCTCACCGATTCCTAACAGAAAAGTTCCGGCCAAACTATGGAACCCGCAGAGACAGACTCCTGGAAAAGAGCATTGCAAGGCCAGGCTCAACGGATCAACCAGCAGGGGGACCAGCTTGACCACCTGAGCCGAGGTCTACAGGGGATGTCGGAGCGTCAAGACGCCATGTTGGAGCGAATCAACATGCTGTTAGCCACCGTCGTACCCACCTCGACCACCGTGCCTGACCAGGCATCCACCCAGCCTACACAACCCGCTAGTACCAGCAACATACGGCTTTCCCGACCCGAACGTTTTTCCGGGGAAAAGGAAGACGTAAGACAATTCCTGACGCAGTATGAACTTCATTTTGAGCTAAACGCTTCCGCTTTCACCTCTGAGCGGGCTAAGGTAGCGTTTGTGATCTCTCACCTGTCTGGCCGTGCTGGCACCTGGGCGACTGCGGAATGGAACCGTCAGACCACCTCCAGCTCCACATACGCGAATTTCTCCAAATCCTTGAGGCAAATCTTCCAACGACGACTCCCTGGTAGAGAGGCAGCGAGATCCCTTTTCCGGCTGCAACAGGGTTCACGACGGGTCGCGGATTACGCGATCGAGTTCCGCACCATGGCCGCCGACTGTGACTGGGGTCCCTCGGCGCTGTTGGACGCCTTCTTCCTGGGTCTCGCGGACGAGATTCGTCATATGATGATCCCGCTGTCACTCCCGACGAACCTGGATGATCTAATTGAGCTGGCGGTGCAAATCGACTTCCGCCTACTAGAGGAGAGGAGGGATCGACGAGGGAGACAAGCCCCACCTAGCAGCCAATCAGCGCCTGCTAGACCCGCCATCTGCAAGACGGAGCAACTCGTCCCCGAAGACACCTCTCCTTCATGGCAGATAGATGAGCCAATGCAACTGGGAGGCCGCCGACTCACCACCGCCGAGAGGGAACGCCGTTTTCGCCTCCAACTCTGCCTATACTGTGGGGGCGCTGATCATCTCATCTCCCGCTGCAAGGAACTGCCGCGCCCCGCCGCACGGCCACGAGTGCGCCCTCACTCACCAGAGGACACGTCCACCAGAGGTCGCCGTTCTCCTTCGTTGGCCGCAGGCAGAATGCAGCTAAAAGGTACTCTTTCTTGGCCTAACCAACAAATAGACATTTGCGCTCTCATTGACTCGGGAGCAGATGATAACTTTTTGGATTTTGAGTTCATGAGACTCCATAAGATTCCTGTTGTAAAACTGTATGTACCCAAGAGGGTGTATTCTCTAGATGGGCGCCTATTAGCCAGCATAACCCACCAGACACTCCCACTCAACCTGCGCTTGTCTGGAAATCATTGTGAGAAAATAATTGTTTTGATTGTGCCATCACGGTCCGCGCCCATCATTCTTGGGTTAACCTGGTTACAGAAGCATAACCCGAGCATAGACTGGCCTCGTCCGGCCATTATTAATTGGAGTGTTACCTGCCACATACATTGTCTCCGTTCCGCAGCGGGATCTCACACACCGCCACCTACCGCCGTTATAGAGAACATAGACTTGACAAACGTGCCCACAAACTACCATGACTTAAGAGCGGTGTTTAGCAAGGATAGAGCACTCTCACTTCCCCCCCACCGACCCTACGATTGTGGTATCGATTTGCTAGCCGGAGCGGCTTTACCATCGACCCGTTTGTACAAGGTGTCTAACACCGAACTCAAAGCACTAGAGGAATACATAAACACTTCAATAGCTGCGGGCCTCATTCGCCCCTCGACCGCACCAGTAGCCGCCGGATTTTTTTTTGTCGAAAAGAAGGACAAGTCCCTATGGCCTTGTATAGACTACCGCGCTCTTAATCTGATTACTGTCAAGAATAAGTATCCTCTTCCTCTCCTTGATTCTGCTTTTACTCCCTTACAGTCCGCAAGGTTTTTTACTAAACTCGATCTACGTAACGCGTACCATCTAGTTCGCATCCGAGAGGGGGATGAATGGAAAACCGCATTCAACACTCCTCTCGGACATTTTGAGTATCTTGTCATGCCGTTTGGACTTACAAATGCACCTGGCGTTTTTCAGGGCTTCATTAATGATATTTTTCGGGACATGACAGGGCGGTTTCTCTTCGTTTACCTGGACGATATATTAATTTATTCTTCGACATTTGACGAACATGTGCAGCAGGTTCGGTTAGTCCTTCAACGATTGCTCGAAAATAAACTGTTCGTCAAGGCAGAAAAATGCGAGTTTCACTCATCCTCCATACCCTTCTTAGGATTTATCATTGAGGAGGGTAGACTCAGACCGGACCCTGCTAAGGTCAAAGCAGTAGTAGACTGGCCCACTCCGGTGTCCAAGAAGCACCTCCAGAGATTCTTGGGCTTCTCTAATTTTTATCGGCGATTTATTCGCAATTTTAGTCGCGTCGCTGAGCCACTTACGAGGCTAACCTCTACTAAGGTTCTGTTTGAATGGACACCCGATGCCAATTCCGCGTTCCTAAGGCTAAAAATATTGTTTACTTCGGCTCCTGTGCTTTGTTACCCTGACCGTTCTCTCCAATTTTTTGTTGAAGTGGACGCTTCTGATTCAGGTGTAGGGGCCGTACTCTCCTAGCAATCTACCAGCGACCAGAAGTTGCACCCCTGTGCTTTCTTCTCTCGTCGCCTATCCCCTGCCGAGAAGAATTATGACATTGGCAACAGGGAGCTTCTGGCGGTCATCTTGGCCCTTCAGGAGTGGAGACACTGGCTGGAAGGGGCGGAGCTACCATTCATCATCTACACGGACCACAAGAACCTGTCCTACTTAAGGACCGCACAGAGACTGAACCCCCGCCAGGCCAGGTGGGCACTATTTCTGACCCGTTTTAACTTTATCATCACTTTCCGACCTGGTTCTCAGAATGGGAAGCCCGATGCCCTGTCCCGTGTCTACTCTTCGTCCTTGGAAGATTCCTCACCTGAACCTATTGTTCCCCATACCCACTTCATTGGGGGACTCCAGTGGGACATCGAGCGGCAGGTCTTGGAGGCCCTGAAGTCGGACACATCTCCGCGGGGCTGCCCACCAGGTCGGCTGTTTGTGGTTCCTCGGCTCCGTTCCAGCGTTCTGGATTGGGCACATGGGTCGAAGATCGCTTGCCATCCAGGTATTCGTCGCACCAGTTTTATCCTCTCCCAGCGTTTTTGGTGGCCATCCATTCTGGCAGATACGAAGGCGTTTGTGGCAGCATGTCGGATCTGCTCCCGGAACAAGGCATCCCACCAGAACCCAGCAGGACTGTTACACCCATTACCCATCCCCTCCCGCCCGTGGTCACACATAGCTGTGGATTTTGTCACAGGACTGCCCCCCTCTGAGAGAAATGACACCATTTTGACCATTGTGGACCGGTTCTCGAAGATGGCCCACTTCGTAGCCCTCCCCAAGCTGCCGTCTGCTCTTGAAACAGCCCAATTATTAGTGCTCCACGCTTTCCGGCTGCACGGCATCCCCACTGATGTTGTATCCGACAGAGGGCCACAGTTTTCCTCGGCCGTCTGGAGAGCATTCTGCAAGTCTCTGGGGGCCTCCCCTAGCCTATCCTCCGGCTACCACCCACAGAGCAATGGACAGACCGAGCGGACCAACCAAGACCTGGAGGCGGCCATCCGGTGCACTTGTCATCATCAACCCGCAACCTGGTCTGAAAATCTCCCATGGATAGAATACGCTCACAATTCTCTCATTAGCTCCGCCACCGGCCTGTCTCCATTTCACGTCGCCTATGGTTTCCAACCCCCAGTTTTTCCTTCTACCCAACCCAATGCCGACGTACCATCCGTAACGGCACACCTGCGTCGGGCTCACCAGGCTTGGCGCAACACCAGGGCTGCGTTAAAAAGAACATCGGCCAGGAACCAGGTCTTAGCCAACCGCCATCGCACACCAGCCCCACACTACCAGTTGGGACAGAAGGTCTGGTTATCGTCCCGGGACCTACCATTGGCCACCGACTCTAGGAAACTGGCTCCCAGGTTCATTGGACCATTCCCCATTGTCAAGATAATCAACCGTGTTGCAGTCAAACTCCGTCTCCCAAGATCTCTTAAATGCCATCCTGTTTTTCACGTGTCCCGCATCAAGCCTGTCTCATCCAGCCCGCTCAGTCCTCCTGAGGTACCGCCTCCTCCACCCAGGCTGGTTGAAGGTCACCCAGCGTCTACAGTAAACACCATCTTGGATGTAAGAAGAAGGGGCAGGGGATTCCAATACCTGGTGGACTGGGAGGGGTACGGCCCAGAGGAGCGGTCATGGATTTCTAGATCGCTTATTATTGACAAAGACTTGATCAAGGAATTTTACATTCGATTCCCAGACAAGCCAGGTAGGCCACCAGGAGGCGTCCGTTGAGGGGGGGGTACTGTGGTAATCTGAAATTTCCTTGCTCATTTCTATTGTCTGCACCATGTTCACTCTCTCTCTCATCCACAGTATGCAGTGCAGCTGACGCAAGGCAGCAGCACACACCTGACCTTGATTAGTAGCAGCCTATTTTAACTGGCTGCTGACGGCCTGTGAGCGCCGGAACTTTGCCATTGCTTGTAACCTGTTGGTCGTGCCAAGAGAACTCACTAGTTCATCGTGTACCTTTCATCTCAGATTGTCCCGTATTATTCCTAGCCTTGTCTAGCGTTTTATTTTGTACCTAGTCTATTTACTTCTTTCATGAAGTATATTTTTCCTAGCCTTGTCTAGCGCTTTTGGTTTTGTGTGTTTTTTTTCTCTTAGTAGTTTTTTACATGGTGTGTTTTGTGTTTTCCACCATCGCCTTTGTTTTGCTACCTTGTGCTTCCGCCTAATAAAAGGAAGAACAATTGTAAACACAAATTCGTCTCTGCATCCTTGGGATCCACCTCACCGATTCCTAACAGTTTGCAAACAAAAAAGTTTTTTTTTTTTACTCAATATGACAGTATAACTGCCACGCTCAATATGTAAGTTATTTAAACATAACTCCTAAACTACAAATGAAAAATGGCTAATATTGCCTCAAATAATGCATTCTTGTGAGTTTTACTCGAAACATATGCTTTTTTAAGGCTTGCAAACACAAAAAGTAGTGTTTTACTCAATATGACAATAATGTTCTTAGAATCCTGAGATAATGCGAAAAAAGCAATAAAAATGTATTCAATCATAATTCCTAAACCAAACATGCAAAATGTCTAAAAATGAATGAAGAAATGTATTTTTGTGAGTTTTACTAGAAACATTTTCTTTTGTAAGGTTTGCAAAGACACAAATTATTTTTTTTTACTCAATATGACAGTTTAACTGCCACGCTCAATATGTAAGTTATTTAAACATAACTCCTAAACTACACATGAAAAATTGCTAATAATGCCTCAAATGATGCATTCTTTGTGTTTTGCTCGAAACATATGCTTTTTTAAGGCTTGCAAACACAAAAAGTAGTTTTTACTCAATATGATAATAATGTTCTTAGAATCCTGCGATAATGCGAAAAAAAGCAATAAAAATGTATTCCATCATTATTCTTAAACCAAACATGCAAAATGTCTGAATTTGCCTGTAATATTGAATCCATGTGAGTTTTACTAGAATCAGATAATCTTTTGTAAGGTTTGCAAATTCAAAATTAGGTTTTAGTCACTATGACAGTGTCACACTCAATATGACAGTTATTAACATAACTAGTAAACCACCCATGCAAAATGGCTAAAAATGCCTGAAATAATGCATCATTGGGAGTTTTACTCTAAACATATTCTTTTTTAAGCCTGCGAACAAAAAAATTAGTTTTTTACTTCATATGACTGTAATGCTCTTAGAATCCTGAGATAATGCAAAAAAAGCAATAAAAATGTATTCAAACATGACTCCTAAACAACAGATGCAAAATGGCTAATAATACCTGGAGATATGTATCTTTGTTAGTTTTACTAGAAATATAATATTTTGTAAGGTTTGCAAAGACACAAGTAAGTGTTGTTCATTCAATATGACAGTATAACTGTCATACTAAATATGAAAGTTATATAAACATAACTCCAAAACCAAACATGCATTATGTCTAAAAATGCCTGTAATATTGAACCTATGTGAGTTTTAAAAGAATCGGGTATTTTGGTTAGGTTTACAAATACAAAAATTATGTTTTACTCATAATGACAGTATAACTGCCACAAACAATATGACTCAAACATAACTCCTTAAACCACAAATGCAAAATGGCTAATATTGCCTGGAGAAATGTATCTTTGTGAGTTTTACTGGAAAAAAAAATATTTTGTAAGGTTTGCAAAAACAAAAAGTAGTTTTTTACTCAATATGACAATTATGTTCTTAGAATCCTGAGATAATGCGAAAAAAGCAATAAAAAAGGTATTCCATCATAATTCCTAAACCAAACATGCAAAATGTCTAAAAATGCCTGTAATATTGAATCCATGTGAGTTTTACTAGACTCAGTTGTTTTTGTAAGGTTTGCATATACAAAAATTAGGTTTTACTCACTATGACAGTATACTGTCACACTCAATATGACAATTATTAAACATAACTAGTAAACCACACATGAAAAATGGCTAATAATGCCTGAAATAATGCATCATTGGGAGTTTTACTCTAAACATATGCTTTTTTAAGGCTTGCAAAAACAAAAAGTAGTTTTTTACTCAATATGACAGTAATGTTCTTGGAATCCTGAGATAATGCGAAAAAAGCAATAAAAGTGTATTCAAACATAAACAACACATGCAAAATGGCTAATAAAGCCTAGAGACATGTATCTTTGTTAGTTTTACTAGAAAAAGTATCTTTTGTAAGGTTTGCAAAGACACAAGTTAGTTTTTTCAATTTAATACTACAGTATAACTGTCATTCTAAATATGAAAGTTATTTGAACATAACTCCAAAACCAAACATGCAATCTGTCTAAAAATACCTGAAAATGCATCCTCGTGAGTTTTACTCGAAACATATGCTTTTTTGAGGCTTGCAAACACAAAAAGTAGTTTTTTTTACTTAATATGACAGTAATGTTTTTAAAATCCTGAGACAATGCGAAAAAAGCAATAAAAATGTATTCCAACATAATTCCTAAACCAACCATGCAAAATTCCTAATAATGCGTGAAAATTGTATTTTTGTGAGTTTTACAAGAAAAAACATATTTTGTAAGGTTTGCAAAGACACAAGTTAGTTTTTTTTACTCAATATGACAGTATAGCTGTCATACTATATATGAAGGTTATATGAACATAATTTCAAAACCAAATATGCATATTGTCTAAAAATGCCTGTAATATTGTATCTATGTGAGTTTTACTAGAATCAGGTTTTTTTTGTAAGGTTTGCAAATACAAAAATTAGGTTTTACTCACTATGACAGTATACAGTCACACTCAATATGACAGTTTTTTAAACATAACTCCTAAACAACACATAAGAAATTGCTAAAAATGCCTGGAGAAATGTATCTTTGTTAGTTTTACTAGAATAATGATCTTTTGTACGGTTTGCAAAGACACAAGTTAGTTGTTTTACTCAATATGACTACATATGCAAGTTATATAAACATTACTCCAAAATTTAAACATGCAATATGTCTAAAAATGCCTGTAATATTGAATCTATGTGAGTTCTAACAGAATCAGGTATTTTGGTAAGGTTTACAAATACAAAAA
The DNA here is from genome assembly GCF_033978785.1 of Entelurus aequoreus. Taxonomy (NCBI): domain Eukaryota; kingdom Metazoa; phylum Chordata; class Actinopteri; order Syngnathiformes; family Syngnathidae; genus Entelurus; species Entelurus aequoreus. The sequence goes on along the minus strand of NC_084745.1, from coordinate 20,994,079 downwards.
TTAGGTGTTTCTTATAATGACAGTATTACTGCCACTTCAATATGACGTTATTTATACATAACTCTTAAACCACACATGTAAAATGGCTAATATTGCCTGGAGAAATGTATCTTTGTGAGTTTTACTAAAAAAAAAATATTTTGTAAGGTTTGTAAAGACACAAGTTAGTTTTTTTTTTACTCAATATGACAGTATAACTCTCATACTAAATATGAAAGTTATATAAACATAACTCCAAAAGCAACCATGCATTATGTCTAAAAATGCCTGTAATATTGTATTCATGTGAGTTTAACTAGAATCAGTTGTTTTTGTAAGGTTTGCAAATACAAAATATGGGTTTTTCTCACTATGACAGTACACTGTCACACTCAATCTGACAGTTATTTAAACATGACTCCAAAATCACACATGCAAAATGGCTAATAATGCCTGGAGAAATGTATCTTTGTACGTTTTACTAGAAAGAATATATTTTGTAAGGTTTGCAAAGACACAAGTTAGTTGTTTTACTCAACATGACAGTATAACTGTCATACTAAATCCATCCATCCATCCATTTTCTTCCGCTTATCCGAGGTCGGGTTGCGGGGGTAGCAGCCTAAGCAGAGAAGCCCAGACTTCCCTCTCCCCAGCCACTTTGTCCAGCTCTTCTCGGGGGATCCCGAGGCGTTCCCAGGCCAGCCGGGAGACATAGTCTTCCAAATGTGTCCTGGGTCTTCCCCATGGCCTCCTGCCGGTCGGACTTGCCCTAAGCACCTCCCTAGGGAGGCGTTCGGGAGGCATCCTGAGCAGATGCCCGAACCACCTCATCTGGCTTCTCTCAATATGGAGGAGCAGCAGGTTTACTCTGAGTTCCTCCCAGATGACAGAGCATCTCACCCTATCTCTAGGGAGAGACCCGCCACCCGGCGGAGGAAACTCATTTCGGCCGCTTGTACCCGTGATCTTGTCCTTTCGGTCATAACCCAAAGCTCATGACCATAGGTGACGATGGGAACGTAGATCGACCGGTAAATTGAGAGCTTTTCCTTCTGGCTCAGCTCCTTCTTCACCACAACGGATCGGTATAGCGTCCTCATTACTGAAGACGCCGCACCGATGAGGCCACAGCTCCAATCAGCCGCCTCGACAAGAGAGGCACGGAAAATGGTCCAGCACCTCCCTCGTGACATGTTCAAAGTTCTTCCGGAGGTGGGAATTGAAACTCTCTCTGACAGGAGACTCTGCTAGGCGTTCCCAGCAGACTCTCACAATGCATTTGGGCCTGCCAGGTCTGTCCGGCATCCTCCCCCACCATCGGAGCCAGCTCACCACCAGGTGGTGATCGGTTGAAAGCTCTGCCCCTCTCGTCACCCGAGTGTCCAAAACATGAGGCCACAAATCCGATGACACAACTACAAAGTCATTAATGGAACTGCGGCCGAGAGTGTCCTGGTGCCAGTGCACATATGGACACCCTTATGTTTGAACATTGTGTTTGTTATGGACAATCCGTGACGAATACAAAAGTCCAATAACAAAGCACCACTTGGGTTCAGATCCGGGTGGCCATTTTTCCCAATCACGCCTCTCCAGGTTTCACAATCGTTGCCAACATGAGCGTAGAAGCCCCCCAGCAGAACAAGGGAATAACCCGAGGGAGCACTCTCCAGTACTCCCTCAAGGGAATCCAAAGAAGTGGGTACTCTGAGCTGCTGTCTGGTGCGTAAACTCAACAACAGTCAGGACCCGTCCCCCAACCTGAAGGCGGAGGGAAGCTACCATCTCGTCTACTGTGTTAAAGTCCAACGTGCAGGCTTTGGGCCGGGGGGCAAAATGAATTGCCACCTCAGCCTGGCACTCTGGCAGAGAGTCCGGCCCCAGAGAGAACAGGTTCCAGAGCCCTTGCTGTGCGTAGAAGTGAGTCCAACTATATCTAGCCGAAACTTCTCCTTCCCTCCCAGCGAGGTGACATTCCACGTCTCAAGAGCTAGCTTATGTCGCCGATGATTGGACCGCCAAGTGCCCTGCCTTTGGCTGCTGCCCAGCTCACACTGCACCCAACCTCTATGACCCAGCCCATGAGTGGTGAGCCCATTGGAGGGGGGACCCACATAACCTCTTCGAGCTGAGCCTGAGTCCCATGGGGACAGGCCCGGCCACCAGGCGCTCGCCATCGTGCCCCACCTCTGGGCCTGGCTCCAGAGGGGAGACCCGGTGACCCGCGTCCGGGCAAGGAAAAATCTAGGTCCTCGATTTGTACTTCTCATAAAGGTCTTTTAGCTGCTTTTTGTCTGATCCCTCACCTAGGACCTGTTTGTCTGGGAGACCCTACCAAGGGGCATAGAAGCCCAAGTACCGATGGATGGACGAGCGATAACCTGCTGCCACCTGGCCGCCGCAGCTAAATCCATCCTACCGGTGTGTTTTTGATAACAAGGTAATTCCCGTGCAATCAGAGTCACTTGTATTTTTAAATATGTGGAGCCACTCCCAATTTGTCTTGGTCAGAATGAATCAGGCAAAGAATGTTTTCTACAAAATGTGCCAGTGAAAAACACCATTGAGTCACTGTTATCCTTAAAGTCTGTGACGGAGCAAATACAGCAAGTAAAAACTAGAATCCAACCTGATAATGTTATTCAGGATTTGTGGGATGGCACAAATATTAAAAAGAACATGCTGCTCAAAGACAGGACCTCCTCCTTAGGCATAATTCTTTATCAAGATTCCTTTGAAGTGGCAAATCCACTAGGGTCTGGAAGGAAAAAGCACAAGATTGTCAACAAGCTGTCCCACCACTCTGGTCGCTTTGGTGTAGAACACATTAAAGCCTTCTACAGAAAGCTAGGAGTATCCAACAATGATTTCAAATTAGAAATTGTCAGAGCTGATGAGGTGCTTAAAAAATTGAGCGCGCTCCACCCAAACAAGGCCACCGGCCTTGATAATATTCCCTTCAGATTCCTCAGGGACTCTTCCTCCATCATTGCCCCAATCATCACGCACATAATAAACCTCTCAATTTCACACGGCCAAGTACAAAAAGATTTTAAGATAGCAAGAGTAACTCCCCTCTTTGAAAAAGGAAGCAAATTGGAACCTGGCAACTACCGACCTGTTTCTATTCTCAGTTCCATTTCGAAAGTAATGGAAAAAATAGTTTATGAACAGGTCGATAGTTGCCTTGCCACTAATAAACTCATATACAAATTCCAATCCGGCTTCAGAACCAACCACTCCACTGACACATGCCTTCTCTATCTGACCGACCACGTCAAACATGAGGTGGACGCGGGCAAATACTGCGGCATGGTCATGCTGGACCTTCAGAAGGCATTTGACACCGTTCACCAGGCTATACTGTTGGATAAGCCCAGAGCAATCAGATTTAACAAAACCTCAACGAGCTGGATGCAATCTAACATCTAACTTGACTGTGAATTGTTCTTGTTTGCGGATGACTCGGCCTTGCTGGTATCAGACAGGGACAAGTCACAGGTGGAGAAAATCCTCAGTGCTGAACTCTGTAGAACTTGCACCTGGCTCGCTGACAACAAGCTATCCATACACTTGGGGAAAACGGAATCCACCCTGTTTGGGTCCCACATCAACCTTAAGAAAGTCAATGACTTCACTATAAAAGTGGGTGTCATTGTTATCACCAGGAAGGATGAGGTCACCTACCTAGGTTCCATTCTAGAGGCTAATCTTTCCTGCGATAAAATGGCAACCAAGGTAATCAAAAAGGTCAACCAACGAATGAGATTTCTCTAAAGAATCTCCTCTCTGGTCAACAAAAGCACCATGAGGATTCTGGCGGGAACTCTCGTCAACCCTTTTTGGATTACGCATGCACCTCCTGGTACCCTAGCACCTCCAAAACCCTCAAATCTAAACTCCAAACATCCCAGAACAAGCCAGTCAGATTAATTCTAGACCTCCACCCCAGATCCCACCTCACTCCTACCCACTTCTCCAAAGTGGGCTGGCTCAGGGTGGAGGACAGAGTAAAACAACTTGCACTGAGCCTAGTCTATAAAATCCGCAACACCTCCCTGATACCAAAGTACATGTCAAACTACTTCCTTAACGTAAATGACCGCCATAACCACAACACCAGGGGGAGCTCCACTAACCACGTTAAACCCAGATTCCGATCTAACAAAGGTCTTAACTCATTCTCTTTCTATGCCACATCAATGTGGAATGCGCTCCCAACAGGTATAAAAGAAAGGGCATCTCTAACCTCCTTCAAAACCGCAATAAAAGTACACCTCCAGGCAGCTACAACCCTAAACTAACACCCTCCCCGGATTGTTAATAATCAAATGTAAACAATCAAATGCAGATACTTTTTCTTATGCCTTCTGATCTCTCTCTCTCTCTCTCTCTCTCTCTCTCTCTCTCTCTCTCTCTCTCTCTCTCTCTCTCTCTCTCTCTCTCTCTCTCTCTCTCTCTCTCTCTCTCTCTCTCTCTCTCTCTCTCTCTCTCTCTCTCTCTCTCTCTCTCTCTCTCTTCCTCTCTCTCTCTCTCTCTCTCTTTCTATGTCCACTACCTGCTGTACATATCCTACCAAGTCAGACCTACACTGTACCAAAATCCATTTCTCTGTTCTCAATTGTTGATGACTGATGATAACATCAGTGGCCTAGTGGTTAGAGTGTCCGCCCTGAGATCGGTAGGTTGTGAGTTCAAACCCAGGCCGAGTCACACCAAAGACTATAAAAATGGGACCCGTTACCTCCCTGCTTGGCACTCAGCATCAAGGTTTGGAATTGGGGGTTAAATCACCAAAAATGATTCGTGGGCGTGGCACCGCTGCTGCCCACTGCTCCCCTCACCTCCCAGGGGGTGAAAGGGGATGGGTCAAATGCAGAGGACAAATTTCACCACACCTAGTGTGTGTGTGACAATCATTGGTACTTTAACTTTAACTTAACTTAACCAAACCTAACACCCCCTCCCCCTCCATTCCATCCATCCATCCATCCATCCATCCATCCATCTTCTTCCGCTTATCCGAGGTCGGGTCGCGGGGGCTGCAGCCTAAGCAGGGAAACCCAGACTTCCCTCTCCCCAGCCACTCCGTCCAGCTCTTCCCGGGGGATCCCGAGGCGTTCCCAGGCCAGCCGGGAGACATAGTCTTCCCAACGTGTCCTGGGTCATCCCCGTGGCCTCCTACCGGTCGGACGTGCCCTAAACACCTCCCTAGGGAGGCGTTCAGGTGGCATCCTGACCAGATGCCCGAACCACCTCATCTGGCTCCTCTCGATGTGGAGGAGCAGCGGCTTTACTTTGAGCTCCTCCCGGATGGCAGAACTTCTCACCCTATCTCTAAGGGAGAGCCCCGCCACTCGGCGGAGGAAACTCATTTCGGCCGCTTGTACCCGTGATCTTGTCCTTTCGGTCATAACCCAAAGCTCATGACCATAGGTGAGGATGGGAACATAGATCGACCGGTAAATTGAGAACTTTGCCTTCCGGCTCAGCTCCTTCTTCACCACAACAGATCGATACAGCGTCCGCATTACTGAAGACGCCGCACCGATCCGCCTGTGGATCTCACGATCCACTCTTCCCTCACTCGTGAACAAGACTCCGAGGTACTTGAACTCCTCCACTTGGGGAAGGATCTCCTCCGCAACCCGGAGATGGCACTCCACCATTTTCCGGTCGAGAACCATGGACTCGGACTTGGAGGTGCTGATTCTCATCCCAGTCGCTTCACACTCAGCTGCGAACCGATCCAGTGAGAGCTGAAGATCCTGGCCAGATGAAGCCATCAGGACCACATCATCTGCAAAAAGCAGAGACCTAATCCTGCAGCCACCAAACCAGATCCCCTCAACGCCTTGACTGCGCCTAGAAATTCTGTCCATAAAAGTTATGAACAGAATGGGTGACAAAGGGCAGCCTTGGCGGAGTCCAACCCTCACTGGAAACGTGTCCGACTTACTGCCGGCAATGCGGACCAAACTCTGGCACTGATCATACAGGGAGCGGACCGCCACAATCAGACAGTCCGATACCCCATACTCTCTGAGCACTCCCCACAGGACTTCCCGAGGGACACGGTCGAATGCCTTCTCCAAGTCCACAAAACACATGTAGACTGGTTGGGCAAACTCCCATGCACCCTCAAGGACCCTGCCGAGAGTATAGAGCTGGTCCACAGTTCCAAGACCAGGATGAAAACCACACGGTTCCTCCTGAATCCGAGGTTCGACTATCCGGCGTAGCCTCCTCTCCAGCACACCTGAATAGACCTTACCGGGAAGGCTGAGGAGTGTGATCCCACGATAGTTAGAACACACCCTCCGGTTCCCCTTCTTAAAGAGGCCAAGGCCAAGCGGTGTGCGGCTTCGGCGGTCGCGAAGGCAAAAACTCGGACATGGGAGGAGTTCGGGGAAGCCATGGAAAACGACTTCCGGACGGCTTCGAAGCAATTCTGGACCACCATCCGCCGCCTCAGGAAGGGGAAGCAGTGCACTACAACACTGTGTATGGTGGATGGTGTTCTGACCTCGACTGCGGATGTTGTGGATCGGTGGAGGGAATACTTCGAAGACCTCCTCAATCCCACCAACACGTCTTCTTATGAGGAAGCAGTGCCTGGGGAATCTGTGGTGGGCTCTCCTATTTCTGGGGCTGAGGTTGCTGAGGTAGTTAAAAAGCTCCTCGGTGGATGAGATCCGCCCGGAGTTCCTTAAGGCTCTGGATGCTGTGGGGCTGTCTTGGTTGACAAGACTCTGCAGCATCGCGTGGACATCGGGGGCGGTACCTCTGGATTGGCGGACCGGGGTGGTGGTTCCTCTCTTTAAGACCCCGGATTGTAAATAATGTAACTAATTCAATGTGATTATCTTGTGTGATGACTGTATTATGATAATAGCATATATCTGGTAGTGTATATCTGTATCATGAATCAATTTAAGTGGACCCTGACTTAAACTAGTTGAAAAACTTATTCGGGTGTTACCATTTAGTGGTCAATTGTACGGAATATGTACTTCACTGTGCAGCTTACTAATAAAAGTCTCAATCAATCAATCAATCAAAGTCCGGCCTTCATGCCAAGAGCAACAGGACTACTGCAATTTAACAACAAGCCTCAAAATTTCAGAGCTTGGAAACGCTCCTTTAAAAATGCAATAAATGGATTAGATTTATCAACAAGTGAGGAGATGGACTTGATGTTAAAGTGGCTTGGCAAAGAATCCTCTGAACACGTAGAACAAATTAGAGCCATACACATTAACAACTCAACCAAAGGTCTCAATATGATGTGGGACAGGCTTGAGCAATGTTATGGCTCAGCTGAAGTGATTGAGGATACACTCTTCAAAGGAATTGATATGTTCCCCCAAATCACATCCAAAGACTACACAAACTAAGGAAGTTTAGTGACCTGCTCATGGAAATGCAGAGTGCTAAAGCTGAAGGAGACCTTCCTGGTCTTGCGTTTATGGATACTGCAAGAGGATTAAATCCAATTGTGCAGAAACTTCCCTTCAATTTGCAAGAAAGGTGGACCACAGTAGGAGCTAAATACAAATGCACACAACGTGTCCCCTTCCCACCATTCAATGTTTTTGTAGCAAGAAGCTAACTCAAGAAATGACCCAAGCTTTAACTTTACATCGTTCCCTGACGTACCCAAACTCGACAACTGCCTTGGAGAGCATATAAACAAAAATAAATTTCAGTACACAAAACTGATGTTGTCTCCCGTTACAATTTAGATACACAAAAAACGGCAAACAAAGCTGTTAACAACGACAAGCTTTGCCCAATTCACATGAAACCTCATCCCCTCTCGAAGTGCAGATCATTACGAATGAAAACACTCGATGATCGAAAAGCATTCTTAAAAGAGAACCGCATTTGCTTCAAATGCTGTTCTTCATCTACACACAATGCAAAAAACGGTATGGTCAAGATACAGTGCTCTGAGTGTCTTGATGAAAAACACTGCACTGCTCTTCACCCAGGACCAGCACCCTGGTTTAAAGAAACTGAACCAGCAGCAGAGTATGGCGGGGAGTGTGACTCCACTAAGTCGGAGGAGATCACGTCCAAGTGCACACAGGTTTGTGGCGTGAACGAAGCAGGCAGATCCTGCTCTAAAATTAGTCTTGTTAAAGTGTACCCAGCAGGCCATCCTGAACAAGCAGTAAGGCTCTATGCCATCCATGATGAACAAAGTAACAGGTCGTTAGTATGTCCTGAGTTCTTTTGAATTGTTCAATGACCGTGGCCCTAGTTCCCCTTACTCACTAAGGACATGTGCTGGTACTAAAAAAGCAATGGGCAGGAGAGCTACAGGATATGTAGTGGCAGCCTTGGATGGTTCAGTCCACATCCCATTGCCTAGCCTCATTGAATGTATAAATATCCCAAACGATAGAGATGCAATTCCCACACCCAGTGCAGCTATGCAACACAGTCACCTAAAGTCAGTAGCTCACCTTATCCCTGACCTGGACTCTAATGCCCCTATACTCATGTTTCTCGGACGGGATGTTATTAGAGTTCACAAAGTCCATAAACAGATAAGTGGCCCTATGCACAAAAATTGGACCTCGGGTGGGTCATAGTAGGAAACGTGTGTTTAGGGGATGTCCACAAAACTCTCGCTGTGAAGACGCTGTTCACAAATACAACTGAGAAGGGGCGTCCTACAATGTTTGAGCCATGCCCCAATGTATTTAATGTAATAGCGAGACATTGTGAGATACAAGTTCCATTCAGCTTCAGCACTCAACTTGTGGATAGCGCTTGTGAAACTGATCATTTAGGATGTAATGTGTTCAAACAAACCAGACATGACAATTACATCGCACCCTCCATTCAGGACAAAGCCTTCTTGAAAATAATGGAAGAAGGACTACAAAAGGACACAGACAAGAGCTGGACAGCTCCATTACAATTCAAGTCGCCACGTCAAAAACTCCCCAACAACAGAATTTCACCATTTAATTACAGTAACCTACTGGCAGCTAATGCTTCCAGTATAAAACTGTTTTTAAAAACTGCTATGCAGTATGAATACATTTGCCTTTTTTAAAAACTGCTATGCAGTATGAATACATTTGCATAGCAGTTTTTAAAAACAGTTTTATACTGGAAACATTAGTTGCCAGTAGGTTACTGTAATTAAATGGTGAAATTTCTTACAGTGTGAGATAATGCGAAAAAAGTAACAAAAAATGATTCAAACACAACTCCTAAACCAAACATGCAAAATGTCTAAAAATGCCTGTAATATTGAATCTATGTGAGTTTTACTAGAATCAGTTGTTTTTGTAGTTTGCAAATACCAAAATTAGGTTTTACACATAATGACAGTATAACTGCCACACTCAATATGAAACCACACATGAAAAATGTCTAATAATGAATTAAGAAATGTATCTTTTACTAGAAACATTTCTTTTGTAAGGTTTGCAAACAAAAAAGTTATTTTTTTTACTCAATATGACAGTATAACCGCCACGCTCAATATGTAAGTTATTTAAACATAACTCCTAAACTACACATGAAAAATGGATAATAATGCCTCAAATAATGCATTCTTGTGAGTTTTGCTCGAAACATATGCTTTTTAAGGCTTGCAAACACAAAAAGTAGTTTTTTTACTCAATATGACAATAATGTTCTTAGAATCCTGAGATAATGCGAAAAAAGCAATAAAATGTATTCCATCATAATTCCTAAACCAAACATGCAAAATGTCTAAAAATGAATGAAGAAATGTATTTTTGTGAGTTTTACTAGAAACATTTTCTTTTGTAAGGTTTGCAAAGACACAAATTATTTTTTTTTACTCAATATGACAGTTTAACTGCCAGACTCAATATGTAAGTTACTTAAACATAACTCCTAAACTACACATGAAAAATTGCTAATAATGCCTCAAATGATGCATTCTTGTGAGTGTTTGCTCGAAACATATGCTTTTTTAAGGCTTGCAAACACAAAAAGTAGTTTTTTACTCAATATGATAATAATGTCCTTAGAATCCTGAGATAATGCGAAAAAAGCAATAAAAATGTATTCCATCATAAGTGTTAAACCAAACATGCAAAATGTCTAAAATTGCCTGTAATATTGAATCCATGTGAGTTTTACTAGAATCAGATAATCTTTTGTAAGGTTTTCAAATACAAAAATTAGGTTTTACTCACTATGACAGTATACAGTCACACTCAATATGACAGTTATTAAACATAACTAGTAAACCACCAATGCAAAATGGCTAAAAATGCCTGGAATAATGCATCATTGGGAGTTTTACTCTAAACATATGCTTTTTTAAAGCCTGCAAACACAAAAAGTAGTTTTTTACACCATATGACTGTAATGTTCTTAGAATCTTGAGATAATGCAAAAAAGCAATAAAAATGTATTCAAACATAACTCCTAAACAATAGATGCAAAATGGCTAATAATACCTGGAGATATGTATCTTTGTTAGTTTTACTAGAACAATAATCTTTTGTAAGGTTTGCAAAGACACAAGTAAGTGTTGTTTATTCAATATGACAGTATAACTGTCATACTAAATATGAAAGTTATATAAACATACTCCAAAACCAAACATGCATTATGTCTAAAAATGCCTGTAATAGTGAATCTATGTGAGTTTTAAAAGAATCAGGTATTTTGGTAAGGTTACAAATACAAAAATTATGTTTTACTCATAATGACAGTATAACTGCCACAAACAATATGACAGTTTTTTCAAACATAACTCCTTAAACACAAATGCAAAATGGCTAATATTGCCTGGAGAAATGTATCTTTGTGAGTTTTACTGGGAAAAAAATATTTGTAGGGTTTGCAAAAACAAAAAGTAGTTTTTTACTCAATATGACAATTATGTTCTTAGAATCCTGAGATAATGCGAAAAAAACAATAAAAAAGTATTCATCATAATTCCTAAACCAAACATGCAAAATGTCTAAAAATGCCTGTAATATTGAATCCATGTGAGTTGTACTAGAATCAGTTGTTTTGGTAAGGTTTTCATTTACAAAAATTAGGTTTTACTCACTATGACAGTATACTGTCACACTCAATATGACAGTTATTAAACATAACTAGTAAACCCACACATGAAAAATGGCTAATAATGCCTGAATTAATGCATCATTGGGAGTTTTACTCTACATATGCTTTTTTAAGGCTTGCAAAAAACAAAAAGGAGTTTTTACTCAATATGACAGTAATGTTCTTGGAATCCTGAGATAATGCTAAAAAAGCAATACAAATGTATAAACATATCTCCTAAACAACACATGCAAATGGCTTATAAAGCCTAGAGACATGTATCTTTGTTAGTTTTACCAGAACAATTATCTTTTGTAAGGTTTGCAAAGACACAAGTTAGTTTTTTTAATTTAATACTACAGTATAACTGTGATACTAAATATGAAAGTTATTTGAACATAACTCCAAAACCAAACATGCAATCTGTCTAAAAATGCCTGATATAATGCATCCTCGTGAGTTTTACTCGAAACATATGCTTTTTTAAGGCTTGCAAACACCAAAAGTAGTTTTTTTTTACTTAATATGACAGTAATGTTTTTAAAATCCTGAGAGAATGCGAAAAAAGCAATAAAAATGTATTCCAACATAATTCCTAATCCAACCATGCAAAATTCCTAATAATGCGTGAAAATGTTATCTTTGTGAGTTTTATAAGAAAAATCATATTTGTAAGGTTTGCAAAGACACAAGTTAGTTTTGTTTACTCAATATGACAGTATAGCTGTCATACTATATATGAAGGTTATGTAACATAATTTCAAAAACCAAATATGCATATTGTCTAAAAATGCCTGTAATATTGTATCTATGTGAGTTTTACTAGAATCATTTTTTTTTTGTAAGGTTTGCAAATACAAAAATAGGTTTTACTCACTATGACAGTATACTGCCACACTCAATATGACAGTTTTTTAAACATAACTCCTAAACAACACATAAGAAATTGCTAAAAATGCCTGGAGAAATGTGTCTTTGTTAGTTTACTAGAATAATGATCGTTTGTACGGATTGCAAAGACACAAGTTAGTTGTTTTACTCAATATGACTACATATGAAAGTTATATAAACATTACTCCAAAATTCAAACATGCAATATTCTAAAAATGCCTGTAATATTGAATCTATGTGAGTTTTACCAGAATCAGGTATTTTGGTAAGGTTTACAAATACAAAAATTAAGTGTTACTTATAATGACATTATTACTGTTATAGTTAGAGCAGAGTAATGTCGTAACTTTAGATGTTGCGGACACATCTGCTAGCGTTAGCTGCAGCGAGCTAACTAGCCCAGCTTGTAGCAGTCCTAAGCGGCCTACAAGCTACGGTGTACCGGTTGAGACGCATAATATATTTAGCTCTTTAGCTAGTCCTACACCGCAGTCTACCGGGCACCACACCTTAGTCATAGGGGACTCCATCACCCGAAACATAAAGCTTAGCAAACCAGCCACAGTAAAGTGTATCCCCGGGGCCAGAGCACCTGACATTGAAGCTAATCTTAGGGAGCTAACTCGCAACAGGCCTAGTAAACACGTACGACAGGCTAATCGCACCACTAATTATGCGAATATAGTTGTACACGTTGGCTCCAATGACACTAGAATGAGACAGTCAGAGATTACAAAGAGAAACATAGCCAGGACTTGTGATCTCGCCAGAAAGATGTCCAGGCATCGAGTAATTGTCTCTGCCCCCCTGCCTGCGAGAGGCAATGATGAGAGATATAGCAGATTAGTCTCGCTTAACAAGTGGGTGGCTATCTGCTGTAGGCAACAGGGACTAACGTTTATTGATAACTGGCCCTCTTTCTGGGGCAAACCAGGCTTGCTGGTGAGAGACGGCTTTCACCCTAACCAGGAAGGCGCCATCATCCTGTCTAGAAACATAGACTACTATTTAAGTCTCACTTGACTGACTACACTAGAGCAAGCCCGGTCACAGGCAATTACAATGTCTGTTAGTCCGGGTGAGGAGTCAGTTAAGCTAGAACTAGCCAGCGCCAGGCTGGATAATCCATGTACGCATAGCAATTCTCTTAGAATAATACACAATTCACATAATGTTTTTTCTGTTGTGTCTGTGTCAGAGGTGGACATGCATTCTACTGAGGTGGCAAATTATGATATGTCCAGTCTATTGCAGCACCAAGCAAACAATCAGAAAATTCCCGTCATATCAATTCCTAGATATGGTCGAAACTATTTAAAGTGCACTACGCATAATAAACGCAACATTGTTAATATTGCCACTACGGATAATCTTAACAAAAACTCGTCAAAACAGCCCAATACCTATAATATGGGCTTTTTAAACAATGGATCATTGTCTCCCAAGGCGTTATTGGTTAATGAGGTCATTAGAGACAACAATCTTAACGTCATTGGTCTTAGCGAAACCTGGCTCAAACCAGACGAATTTTTTGCGCTCAATGAGGCATCTCCTCCTAACTATACGAATGCGCATGTTGCCCGTCCTCTTAAAAGGGGAGGGGGTGTCGCACTAATATACAATGAAAATTTTAACCTTACCCCTAACCTAAATAATAAATATAAATCGTTTGAGGTGCTTACTATGAGGTCGGTCACACCGCTACCTCTCGACCTGGCTGTTATCTACCGCCCCCCTGGGCCCTATTCGGACTTTATCAGTGAATTCTCAGAGTTCGTTGCTGATCTAGTGACGCGCGCCGACAATATAATCATAATGGGGGACTTTAATATCCATATGAATACCCCATCGGACCCTCAGTGCGTGGCGCTCCAAACCATAATTGATAGCTGTGGTCTTACACAAATAATACATGAAACCACGCATCGCAACGGTAATACAATAGATCCAGTGCTTGTCAGGGGTGTCACCACCTCCAAAGTTATGATACTTCCATATACTAAAGTAATGTCCGATAATTACCTTATAAAATTTGAAGTTTTGACTCATTGTCAACAAGCTAATAATAATAATAACTGCTATAGCGGCCGCAACATTAATGCTGCCACAACGATGACTCTTGCTGACCTACAGCCTTCGGTAATGGCACCATTCCCAAATTATGTCGGCTCTATTGATAACCTCACTAACAACTTTGACGATGCCTTGCGCGAAATTATTGATAGTATAGCACCGCTAAAGCAAAAAAGGGCTCCTAAAAGGCGCACCCCATGGTTTACAGAAGAAATTAGAGCTCATAAATTATCATGTAGAAAACTGGAACGCAAATGGCGCGCGACTAAACTTGAGGTTTTCCATCAAGCATGGAGTGATAGTTTAATAACTTATAAACGCATGCTTACCTTAGCTAAAGCTAAATACTACTCAAATCTCATCCGCCTCAACAAAAACGATCCTAAATTTCTGTTTAGTACAGTAGCATCGCTAACCCAACAAGGGACTCCTCCCAGTAGCTCCACCCACTCGGCAGATGATTTTATGAATTTCTTTAATAAGAAAATTGAACTCATTAGAAAGGAGATTAAAGACAACGCATCCCAGCTACAACTGGGTTCTATTAACACAAATACGACTGTATATACGACGGACACTGCCCTCCAAAATAGTCTCTCTATTTTTGATGAAATAACATTAGAGGAATTATTACAGCGTGTAAGTGGGATAAAACAAACAACATGTTTACTTGACCCACTTCCTGGGAAACTTATCAAGGAACTGTTTGTATTATTAGGTCCATCAGTGTTAAATATTATAAACTTATCACTTTCTTCCGGCACTGTTCCCCTAGCATTCAAAAAAGCGGTTATTCATCCTCTGCTCAAAAGACCTAACCTCGATCCTGACCTCATGGTAAACTACCGACCGGTCTCCCACCTTCCGTTTATTTCCAAAATTCTCGAAAAAATTGTTGTACAGCAGCTAAATGAACACTTAGTGACTAACAATCTCTGTGAACCTTTTCAATCCGGTTTCAGGGCAAATCACTCTACGGAGACAGCCCTCGCAAAAATGACTAATGATCTATTGCTAACGATGGATTCTGATGCGTCATCTATGTTGCTGCTTCTTGATCTTAGCGCCGCTTTCGATACCGTCGATCATAATATTTTATTAGAGCGTATCAAAACACGTATTGGTATGTCAGACTTAGCCTTGTCTTGGTTTAACTCTTATCTTGCTGACAGGATGCAGTGCGTCTCCCATAACAATGTGACCTCGGACTATGTCAAGGTAACGTGCGGAGTTCCCCAGGGTTCGGTTCTTGGCCCTGCACTCTTTAGTATTTACATGCTGCCGCTGGGTGACATCATACGCAAGTACGGTGTTAGCTTTCACTGTTATGCTGATGACACTCAACTCTACATGCCCCTAAAGCTGACCAACACGCCGGACTGTAGTCAGCTGGAGGCGTGTCTTAATGAAATTAAACAATGGATGTCCGCTAACTTTTTGCAACTCAACGCTAAGAAAACGGAAATGCTGATTATCGGTCCTGCTAGACACCAACATCTATTTAATAATACCACCTTAACATTTGACAACCAAACAATTAAACAAGGCGACTCGGTAAAGAATATGGGTATTATCTTCGACCCAACTCTCTCGTTTGAGTCACACATTAAGAGTGTTACTAAAACGGCCTTCTTTCATCTCCGTAATATCGCTAAAATTCGTTCCATCTTGTCCACTAGCGACGCTGAGATCATTATTCATGCGTTCGTTACGTCTCGTCTCGATTACTGTAACGTATTATTTTCGGGTCTCCCTATGTCTAGCATTAAAAGATTACAGTTGGTACAAAATGCGGCTGCAAGGCTTTTGACAAAAACAAGAAAGTTTGATCATATTACGCCTATACTGGCTCACTTGCACTGGCTTCCTGTGCACTTAAGATGCTAATTTAAGGTTTTACTACTTACGAATAAAATACTACACGGTTTAGCTCCAGCATATCTCGCCGATTGTATTGTACCATATGTCCCGACAAGAAATCTGCGTTCAAAGAACTCCGGCTTATTAGTGATTCCCAGAGCCAAAAAAAAAGTCTGCGGGCTATAGAGCGTTTTCTATTCGGGCTCCAGTACTCTGGAATGCCCTCCCGGTAACAGTTAGAGATGCTACCTCAGTAGAAGCATTTAAGTCCCATCTTAAAACTCATTTGTATAATCTAGCCTTTAAATAGACCCCCCTTTTTTAGACCAGTTGATCTGTCGTTTCTTTTCTTCTCTCCTCTTCTCCCCTGTCCCTTGCGAGGGGGAGTTGCATAGGTCCGGTGGCCATGGATGAAGTGCTGGCTGTCCAGAGTCGGGATCCCGGGTGGACCACAAGCCTGTGCATCGGTTGGGGACATCTCTGCGCTGCTGACCCGTCTCCGCTCGGGATGGTTTCCTGTTGGCCCCGCTGTGGACTGGACTCCCGCTGATGTGTTGGATCCACTGTGGACTGGACTTTCACAATGTTATGTCAGACCCACTCGACATCCGTTGCTTTCGGTCTCCCCTAGAGGGGGGGGGGCGGGGGGGGGGGGGGGTTACCCACATATGCGGTCCTCTCCAAGGTTTCTCATAGTCATTCACCGACGTCCCACTGGGGTGAGTTTTTCCTTGCCCGTATGTGGGCTCTGTACCGAGGATGTCGTTGTGGCTTGTACAGCCCTTTGAGACACTTGTGATTTAGGGCTATATAAATAAACATTGATTGATACTGCCACTTCAATATGACGTTATTTAAACATAACTCTTAAACTACACATGTAAAATGGCTAATATTGCCTGGAGAAATGTATCTTTGTGAGTTTTACTAAAAAAAAACATTTTGTAGGGTTTGTAAAGACACAAGATAGTTTTTTTTTACTCAATATGACAGTATAACTGTCATACTAAATATGAAAGTTGTATAAACATAACTCCAAAAGCAACCATGCATTATGTCTAAAAATGCTTGTAATATTGTATTCATGTGAGTTTAACTAGAATCAGTTTTTTTTGTAAGGTTTGCAAATACAAAATATGGGTTTTTCTCAGTATGACAGTATACTGTCACACTCAATCTGACAGTTATTTAAACATAACTCCTAAACCACACATGCAAAATGGCTACTAATGCCTGGAGAAATGTGTCTTTGTAAGTTTTAATAGAAAAAATATATTTTTTAAGGTTTGCAAAGACACAAGTTAGTTGTTTTACTCAACATGACAGTATAACTGTCATACTAAATCCATCCATCCATCCATTTTCTTCCGCTTATCCGAGGTCGGGTTGCGGGGGCAGCAGCCTAAGCAGAGAAGCCCAGACTTCCCTCTCCCCAGCCACTTTGTCCAACTCTTCTCGGGGGATCCCGAGGCGTTCCCAGGCCAGCCGGTAGACATAGTCTTCCAAATGTGTCCTGGGTCTTCCCCATGGCCTCCTGCCGGTCGGACTTGCCCTAAACACCTCCCTAGGAAGGCGTTCAGGTGGCATCCTGAGCAGATGCCCGAACCACCTCATCTGGCTCCTCTCAATATGGAGGAGCAGCAGGTTTACTCTGAGTTCCTCCCAGATGACAGAGCTTCTCACCCTATCTCTAGGGAGAGACCCGCCACCCGGCGGAGGAAACTCATTTCGGCCGCTTGTACCCGTGATCTTGTCCTTTCGGTCATAACCCAAAGCTCATGACCATAGGTGACGATGGGAACGTAGATTGACCGGTAAATTGAGAGCTTTTCCTTCTGGCTCAGCTCCTTCTTCACCACAACAGATCGGTAGAGCGTCCTCATTACTGAAGACGCCGCACCGATCCGCCTGTGAATCTTACGATCCACTGTTCCCTCACTCGTGAACAAGACTCCTAGGTATTTAAAATCTCCTCCACTTTGGGCACGATCTCCTCCCCAACCCGTAGATGGCACTCCACCCTTTCCCGGGCGAGGTGCTGAGTCTCATCCCAGTCGCTTCACACTCGGCTGCGAACCGATCCAATGAGAGCTGAAGATCCTGGCCAGTTGTAGCCATCAGGACCACATTATCTGCAAAAAGGAGAGACCTAATCCTGCAGCCACCAAACCGGACCCCCTCAACACCATGACTGCGCCTAAAAATTCTGTCCATAAAAGTTATGAAAAGAATCGGTGACAAAGGGCAGCCTGGCGGAGTCCAACCCTCACTGGAAAGGGGTCCGACTTACTGCTGGCAATGCGGACCAAGCTCTGACACTGATAATACAGGGAGCGACCCGCCACAATCAGACAGTCCGATACCCCATACTCTCTGAGCACTCCCCACAGGACTTCCTGGGATACTGTCGAACGCCTTCTCCAAGTCCACAAAGCACATGTAGACTGGTTAGGCAAACTCCCATGCACACTCAAGGACCCTGCCGAGAATATAGATCTGGTCTAGAGTTCCACGACCAGGACGAAAACCACATTGTTCGTCCTGGATCCGATGTTCGACTATCCGGCGTAGCCTCCTCTCCAGTACACATGAATAGACCTTACCGGGAAGGCTGAGTAGTGTGATCCACGATAGTTGGAACACACGCTCCGGTTCCCCTTCTTAAAGAGAGGAACTACCACCCCGGTCTCCCAATCCAGAGGTACCGCCTCCAATGTCCACGCGATGTTGCAGTGTCTTGTCAACCAAGACAGCCCCACAGCATCCAGAGCCTTAAGGATCTCATCCACCCCCGGGGCCTTGCCACCGAGGAGCTTTTTAACTACCTCAGCAACTTCAGCCCCAGAAATAGGAGAACCCACCACAGATTCCCCAGGCACTGCTTAATCATAGGAAGACATGGTGGGATTGAGGAGGTCTTCGAAGTATTCCCTCCACCGATATACAACAGCCGCAGTAGAGGTCAGCAGCACACCATACACGGTGTTGACAGTGCACTGCTCCTCCCCCCGAGATAGGCTCTTTCTTCAGTTTGACGGCTTCCCTCACTGCTGGTGTCCACCAGCGGGTTCTAGGATTACCGCCACGACATGCACCAAACACCTTGAGGCCACAGCTCCAATCATCCGCCTCGACAAGAGAGGCACGGAAAATGGTACAGCACATTCTTCGTGACATGTTCAAAGTTCTTCCGGAGGTGGGAATTGAAACTCTCTCTGACAGGAGACTCTGCTAGGTGTTCCTGCCAGGTTGGGCCTGCCAGGTCTGTCCAGCATCCTCCCCCACCATCGGAGCCAGCTCACCACAAGGTGGTGATCGGTAGAAAGCTCTGCCCCTCTCGTCACCCGAGTGTCCAAAACATGAGGCCACAAATCCGATGACACAACTACAAAGTCATTCATGGAACTGCGGCCGAGGGTGTCCTGGTGCGAAGTGCACATATGGACACCCTTATGTTTGAACATTGTGTTTGTTATGGACAATGCGTGACGAGTACAAAAGTCCAATAACAAAGCATCACTTGGGTTCAGATCCGGGTAGCCATTTTTCCAAATCACGCCTCTCCAGGTTTCACTGTCGTTGCCAACATGAGCGTTGAAGTCCCCCAGCAGAACAAGGGAATCACCCGAGGGAGCACTCTCCAGTACTCCCTCAAGGGAATCCAAAGAAGTGGGTACTCTGAGCTGCTGTTTGGTGCATAAACACAAACAACAGTCAGGACCCGTCCCCCAACCCGAAGGCGGAGGAAAGCTACCATCTCATCTACTGTGTTAAAGTCCAACGTGCAGGCTTTGAGCCGGGGGGGGCAACAAGAATTGCCACCTCAGCCTGTCGCCTCTCATTGCTTGCAATGCCAGAGTGGAAGAGAGTCCGGCCCCAGAGAGAACAGGTTCCAGAGCCCTTGCTGTGCGTAGAAGTGAGTCCAACTATATCTAGCCGGAACTTCTCCTTCCCTCCCAGCGAGGTGACATTCCACGTCTCAAGAGCTTGCTTATGTCGCCGATGATTGGACCGCCAAGTGCCCTGCCTTCGGCTGCTGCCCAGCTCACACTGCACCCGACCTCTATGACCCAGCCCATGAGTGGGAGTGAGAGGGAGCAAATACAGCAAGTAAAAACTAGAATCCAACCTGATAATGTTATTCAGGATTTGTGGGATGGCACAAATATTAAAAAGAACATGCTGCTCAAAGACAGGACCTCCTCCTTAGGCATAATTCTTTATCAAGATTCCTTTGAAGTGGCAAATCCACTAGGGTCTGGAAGGAAAAAGCACAAGATTGTCAACAAGCTGTCCCACCACTCTGGTCGCTTTGGTGTAGAACACATTAAAGACTTCTACAGAAAGCTAGGAGTATCCAACAATGATTTCAAATTAGAAATTGTCACAGCTGATGAGGTGCTTAAAAAATTGAGCGCGCTCCACCCAAACAAGGCCACCGGCCTTGATAATATTCCCTTCAGATTCCTCAGGGACTCTTCCTCCATCATTGCTCCAATCATCACGCACATAATAAACCTCTCAATTTCACACGGCCAAGTACAAAAAGATTTTAAGATAGCAAGAGTAACTCCCCTCTTTGAAAAAGGAAGCAAATTGGAACCTGGCAACTACCGACCTGTTTCTATTCTCAGTTCCATTTCGAAAGTAATGGAAAAAAATAGTTTATGAACAGGTCGATAGTTGCCTTGCCACTAATAAAATCATATACAAATTCCAATCCGGCTTCAGAACTAACCACTCCACTGACACATGCCTTCTCTATCTGACCGACCACATCAAACATGAGGTAGACGCGGGCAAATACTGCGGCATGGTCATGCTGGACCTTCAGAAGGCATTTGACACAGTTCACCACGCTATACTGTTGGATAAGCTCAGAGCAATCGGATTTAGCAAAACCTCATCGAGCTGGATGCAATCTTACTTGAGGGGAGAGAACAGGTGGTAGAGGTGAACGGCACCGTTCCCCCCCTCTCAGTGAGCTGTGGAGTCCTTCAAGGCAGTATATTGGGGCCTTTACTGTTCCTAATATACATAAACGACTTGTCATCGGCATGCGACTGTGAATTGTTCTTGTTTGTGGATGACTCGGGCTTGCTGGTATCAGACAGGGACAAGTCACAGGTGGAGAAAATCCTCAGTGCTGAACTCTGTAGAACTTGCACCTGGCTCGCTGACAACAAGCTATCCATACACTTGGGTAAAACGGAATCCATCCTGTTTGGGTCCCACATCAACCTTAAGAAAGTCACCTACATAGGTTCCATTCTATAAGGCTAATCTTTCCTGCGATAAAATGGCAACCAATGTAATCAAAAAGGTCAACCAACAAACAAGATTTCTCTATAGAATCTCCTCTCTGGTCAACAAAAGCACCATGAGGATTCTGGCGGGAACTCTTGTCAACCCTTTTTGGATTATGCATGCACCTCCTGGTACCCTAGCACCTCCAAAACCCTCAAATCTAAACTCCAAACATCCCAGAACAAGCCAGTCAGATTACTTCTAGACCTCCACCCCAGATCCCACCTCACTCTTACCCACTTCTCCAAAGTGGGCTGGCTCAGGGTGGAGGACAGAGTAAAACAACTTGCACTGAGCCTAGTCTATAAAATCCGCTACACCTCCCTGATGCCAAAGTACATGTCAAACTACTTCCTTAACGTAAATGACCGCCATAACCACAACACCAGGGGGAGCTCCACTAACCACGTTAAACCCAGATTCCGATCTAACAAAGGTCTTAACTCATTCTCTTTCTATGCCACATCAATGTGGAATGCGCTCCCAACAGGTATAAAAGAAAGGGCATCTCTAACCTCCTTCAAAACTGCAATAAAAGTACACCTCCAGGCAGCTACAACCCTAAACTAACACCCTCCCCGGATTGTTAATAATCAAATGTAAACAATCAAATGCAGATACTTTTTCTTATGCCTTTTGATATCTCTCTCTCTCTCTCTCTCTCTCTCTTTCTCTCTCTCTCTCTCTCTCTCTCTCTCTCTCTCTCTCTCTCTCTCTCTCTCTCTCTCTCTCTCTCTCTCTCTCTCTCTCTCTCTCTCTCTCTCCCTCTCTCTCTCTCTCTCTCTCTGCCTCTCTCTCTCTCTCTCTATGTCCACTACTTGCTGTATATATCCTACCAAGTCAGACCTACACTGTACCAAAATCCATTTCTCTGTTCTCAATTGTTGATGACTGATGATAACATCAGTGGCCTAGTGGTTAGAGTGTCCGCCCTGAGATCGGTAGGTTGTGAGTTCAAGCATCAAGGGTTGGAATTGGGGGTTAAATCACCAAAATGATTCCCGGGCGCGGCACCGCTGCTGCCCACTGCTCCCCTCACCTCCCAGGGGTGAAAGGGGATGGGTCAAATGCAGAGGACAAATTTCACCACACCTAGTGTGTGTGTGACAATCATTGGTACTTGAACTTTAAATTTAACTTAACTTAACCAAACCTAACACACCCCTCCCCCTCCACACCCCGGATTGTTCCATCCATCCATCCATCCATCCATCCATCTTCTTCCGCTTATCCGAGGTCGGGTCGCGGGGGCAGCAGCCTAAGCAGGAAACCCAGACTTCCCTCTTCCCAGCCACTTCGTCCAGCTCTTCCGGGGGATCCCGAGGCGTTCCCAGGCCAGCCGGGAGACATAGTCTTCCCAACGTGTCCTGGGTCTTCCCGTGGCCTCCTACCGGTCGGACGTGCCCTAAACACCTCCCTAGGGAGGCGTTCGGGTGGCATCCTGGCCAGATGCCCGAACCACCTCATCTGGCTCCTCTCGATGTGGAGGAGCAGCGGCTTTACTTTGAGCTCCTCCCAGATGGCAGAGCTTCTCACCCTATCTCTAAGGGAGAGCCCCGCCACCCGGCGGAGGAAACTCATTTCGGCCGCTTGTACCCGTGATCTTGTCCTTTCGGTCATAACCCAAAGCTCATGACCATAGGTGAGGATGGGAACGTAGATCGACCGGTAAATTGAGAGCTTTGTCTTCCGGCTCAGCTCCTTCTTCACCATAACAGATCGATACAGCGTCCGCATTACTGAAGACGCCGCACCGACCCGCCTGTAGATCTCACGATCCACTCTTCCCTCACTCGTGAACAAGACTCCGAGGTACTTGAACTCCTCCACTTGGGGAAGGGTCTCCTCCGCAACCTGGAGATGGCACTCCACCCTTTTCCGGGCAAGAACCATGGACTCGGACTTGGAGGTGCTGATTCTCATCCCAGTCGCTTCACACTCAGCTGCGAACCGATCCAGTGAGAGCTGAAGATCCTGGCCAGATGAAGCCATCAGGACCACATCATCTGCAAAAAGCAGAGACCTAATCCTGCAGCCACCAAACCAGATCCCCTCAACGCCTTGACTGCGCCTAGAAATTCTGTCCATAAAAGTTATGTACAGAATCGGTGACGAAGGGCAGCCCTGGCGGAGTCCAACCCTCACTGGAAACGTGTCCGACTTACTGCCGGCAATGCGGACCAAACTCTGGCACTGATCATACAGGGAGCGGACCGCCACAATCAGACAGTCCGATACCCCATACTCTCTGAGCACTCCCCACAGGACTTCCCGAGGGACACGGTCGAATGCCTTCTCCAAGTCCACAAAACACATGTAGACTGGTCGGGCAAACTCCCATGCACCCTCAAGGACCCTGCCGAGAGTATAGAGCTGGTCCACAGTTCCAAGACCAGGACGAAAACCACACTGTTCCTCCTGAATCCGAGGTTCGACTATCTGGCGTAGCCTCCTCTCCAGCACACCTGAATAGACCTTACCGGGAAGGCTGAGGAGTGTGATCCCACGATAGTTAGAACACACCCTCCGGTTCCCCTTCTTAAAGAGGCCAAGGCCAAGCGGTGTGCGGCTTCGGCGGTCGCGGAGGCAAAAACTCGGACATGGGAGGAGTTCGGGAAAGCCATGGAAAACGACTTCCGGACGGCTTCGAAGCAATTCTGGACCACCATCCGCCGCCTCAGGAAGGGGAAGCAGTGCACTATCAACACCGTGTATGGTGAGGATGGTGTTCTGCTGACCTCGACTGCGGATGTTGTGGATCGGTGGAGGGAATACTTCGAAGACCTCCTCAATCCCACCAACACGTCTTCCTATGAGGAAGCATTGCCTGGGGAATCTGTGGTGGGCTTTCCTATTTCTGGGGCGGAGGTTGCTGAGGTAGTTAAAAAGCTCCTCGGTGGCAAGGCCCCGGGGGTGGATGAGATCCGCCCGGAGTTCCTTAAGGCTCTGGATGCTGTGGGGCTGTCTTGGTTGACAAGAATCTGCAGCATCGCGTGGACATCGGGGGCGGTACCTCTGGATTGGCAGACCGGGGTGGTGGTTCCTCTCTTTAAGACCCCGGATTGTAAATAATGTAAATAATTCAATGTGATTATCTTGTGTGATGACTGTATTATGATAATAGTATATATCTGGTAGTGTATATCTGTATCATGAATCAATTTAAGTGGACCCTGACTTAAACAAGTTGAGAAACTTATTCGGGTTTTACCATTTAGTGGTCAATTGTACGGAATATGTACTTCACTCTGCAGCTTACTAATAAAAGTCTCAATCAATCAATCAATCAAAGTCCGACCTTCATGCCAAGAGCGAAAAAAATCTCTAATGTGAGTGACTTCATTAGATACTTTGCTCGCCGGGAAATAGTAGCAACAGGACTACTGCAATTTAACGACAAGCCTCAAAATTTCAGAGCTTGGAAACGCTCCTTTAAAAATGCAATAAATGGATTAGATTTATCAACAAATGAGGAGATGGACTTGATGTTCAAGTGGCTTGGCAAAGAATCCTCTGAACACGTAGAACAAATTAGAGCCATACACATTAACAACCCAACCAAAGGTCTCAATATGATGTGGGACAGGCTTGAGTAATGTTATGGCTCAGCTGAAGTGATTGAGGATACACTCTTCAAAAGAATTGATATGTTCCCCTAAATCACATCCAAAGTCTACACAAACTAAGGAAGTTTAGTGACCTGCTCATGGAAATGCAGAGTGCTAAAGCTGAAGGAGACCTTCCTGGTCTTGCGTTTATGGATACCGCAAGAGGATTAAATCCAATTGTGCAGAAACTTCCCTTCAATTTGCAAGAAAGGTGGACCACAGTAGGAGCTAAATACAAATGCAAACAACGTGTCCCCTTCCCACCATTCAATGTTTTTGTAGGCTTTGTAACGCAAGAAGCTAACTCAAGAAATGACCCAAGCTTTAACTTTACATCGTTCCCTGACGTACCCAACTCGACAAACTGCCTTGGAGAGCATATAAACAAAAATACATTTTAGTGCACACAACTGATGTTGTCTCCCGTTACAATTTAGATACACAAAAAACGGCAAACAAAGCTGTTAACAGCGACAAGCTTTGCCCAATTCACATGAAACCCCTCCCATCCCCTCTCGAAGTGCAGATCATTTCGAATGAAAACACTCGATGATTGAAAAGCATTCTTAAAAGAGAACCACATTTGCTTCAAATGCTGTTCTTCATCTACACACAATGCAAAAAACTGTATGGTCAAGATACAGTGCTCTGAGTGTCTTGATGAAAAACACTGCACTGCTCTTTACCCAGGACCAGCACCCTGGTTTAAAGAAACTGAACTTGCAGCAGAGTATGGCGGGGAGAGTGACTCCACTAAGTCGGAGGAGATCACGTCCAAGTGCACACAGGTTTGTGGCGTGAACGAAGCAGGCAGATCCTGCTCTAAAATTAGTCTTTTTAAAGTGTACCCAGCAGGCCATCCTGAACAAGCAGTAAGGCTCTATGCCATCCATGATGAACAAAGTAACAGGTCGTTAATGTCCTGAGTTTTTTTGAATTGTTCAATGACCGTGGCCCTAGTTCCCCTTACTCACTAAGGACATGTGCTGGTACTAAAAAAGCAATGGGCAGGAGAGCTACAGAATATGTAGTGGCAGCCTTGAATGGTTCAGTCCACATCCCATTGCCTAACCTTATTGAATGTATAAATATCCCAAACGATAGAGATGCAATTCCCACACCCAGTGCAGCTATGCAACACAGTCACCTAAAGTCAGTAGCTCACCTTATCCCTGACCTGGACTCTAATGCCACTATACTCATGCTTCTCGGACTGGATGTTATTAGAGTTCTCAAAGTCCATAAACAGATAAGTGGCCCTAACAACGCACCCTATGCACAAAAATTGGACCTCGGGTGGGTCACAGTAGGAAACGTGTGTTTAGGTGATGTCCACAAAACTCTCGCTGTGAAGACGCTGTTCACAAATACAACTGAGAAGGGGCGTCCTACAAGTTTGAGCCATGCCCCAATGTATTTAATGTAATAGCAAGACATTGTGAGATACAAGTTCCATTCAGCTTCAGCACTCAACTTGTGGATAGCGCTTGTGAACCTGATCATTTAGGATGTAATGTGTTCAAACAAACCAGACATGAGAATTACATCGCACCCTCCATTCAGGACAAAGCCTTCTTGAAAATAATGGAAGAAGGACTACAAAAGGACACAGACAAGAGCTGGACAGCTCCATAACAATTCAAGACGTCACGTCAAAAACTCCCTAACAACAGAATTTCACCATTTAATTACAGTAACCTACTGGCAGCTAATGGTTCCAGTATAAAACTGTTTTTAAAAACTGCTATGCAGTATGAATACATTTGCATAGCAGTTTTTAAAAACTGTTTTATACTGGAACCATTAGCTGCCAGTAGGTTACTGTAATTATGCAGTATGAATACATTTGCATAGCAGTTTTTAAAAACTGTTTTATACTGGAACCATTAGCTGCCAGTAGGTTACTGTAATTAAATGGTGAAATTTCTTACAGTGTGAAATAATGCGAAAAAAGCAATAAAAAATTGATTCAAACACAACTCCTAAACCAAACATGCAAAATGTCTAAAAATGCCTGTAATATTGAAGCTATGTGAGTTTCACTAGAATCCGTTGTTTTTGTAAGGTTTGCAAATACAAAAATTAGGTTTTACACATAATGACAGTATAACTGCCACACTCAATATGAAACCACACATGAAAAATGTCTAATAATGAATTAAGAAATGTATCTTTGTGAGTTTTACTAGAAACATTTCTTTTGTAAGGTTTACAAACAAAAAAGTTATTTTTTTTACTCAATATGACAGTATAACTGCCACGCTCAATATGTAAGTTATTTAAACATAACTCCTAAACTACACATGAAAAATGGCTAATAATGCCTCAAATAATGCATTCTTGTGTGTTTTATTCGAAACATATGCTTTTTTAAGGCTTGCAAACACAAAAAGTAGTTTTTTACTCAATATGACAATAATGTTCTTAGAATCCTGAGATAATGCGAAAAAAGCAATAAAAATGTATACCATCATAATTCCTAAACTAAACATGCAAAGTGTCTAAAAATGAATGAAGAAATTTATTTTTGTGAGTTTTACTAGGAACATTTTCTTTTGTAAGGTTTGCAAAGACACAAATACTTTTTTTTTTACTCAATATGACAGTTTAACTGCCACGCTCTATATGTAAGTTATTTAAACATAACTCCTAAACTATACATGAAAAATTGCTAATAATGCCTCAAATGATGAATTATTGTGAGTTTTATATGCTTTTTTAAGGCTTGCAAACACAAAAATTAGTTTTTTACTCAATATGATAATAATGTTCTTAGAATCCTGAGATAATGCAAAAAAGCAAAAAAAAATGTATTCCATCAGCATTCTTAAAACAAACATGCAAAATGTCTAAAATTGCCTGTAATATTGAATCCATGTGAGTTTTACTAGAATCAGATAATCTTTTTTAAGGTTTGCAAATACAAAAATTAGGTTTTACTCACTATGACAGTATACAGTCACACTCAATATGACAGTTATTAAACATAACTAGTAAACCACCAATGCAAAATGGCTAAAAATGCCTGTAATATTGTATCTATGTGAGTTTTACTAGAATCAGGTGTTTTTGTAAGGTTTCCAAATGCAAAAATTAGGTTTTACTCTTAATGACAGTATAACTGCCACGTTCAATATGCAGTTATTTAAACATAACTCCTATACCACACATGCAAAATGGCTAATAATGTCTGAAGTTTTACAGGGGAAAAAACATATCTTGTAAGGTTTGCAAAGTCACAAGTTACTTTTTTTACTCAATATTTCATACAAAATATGAAAGTTATATAAACACAACTCCAATACCAAAAATATATTATGTCTAAAAATGCCTGTAATATTGTATCTATGTGAGTTTTATTAGAATCAGATGTTTTTGTAAAGTTTACAAATACAAAAATTGGGTTTTACTCACTATGACAGTATACTGTCACATTCAATATGACAGTTATTTAAACATAACTCCTAAACCACACATGCAAAATGGCTAATAATGCCTGTATTGTTATATCTATGTGAGTTTTACTAGAATCAAATGTTTTTGTAAGGTTTACAAATACAAAAATTAGGTTTTACTCATAATGACAGTATATTGTCACATTTAATATGACAGTTATTTAAACATAACTCCTAAACCACACATGCAAATGGCTAATAATACCTGAAGTAATGTATCTCTGTGAGTTTTACTGGAAAAAAAAATATTTTGTAAGGTTTGCAAAGACACAAGTTATTTGTTTTACTTAATATGACAGTATAACTGTCACACTAAATATGAAAGTTATATAAACATAACTCCAAAACCAAACATGCATTTTGTCTAAAAATGCCTGTAATATTGTATTTATGTGAGTTTTACTAGAATCATATGTTTTTGTAAGGTTTGCAAATACAAACATTGGGGTTTACTCACTATGACAGTATACTGTCACATTCAATATGACAGTTATTTAAACATAACTCCAAAACCAAACATGCATTTTGTCTAAAAATGCCTGTAATATTGTATTTATGTGAGTTTTACTAGAATCAGATGTTTTTGTAAGGTTTACAAATATAAAAATTAGGTTTTAGTCATAGTGACAATTTATTGCTAACTTTTTTTTTTTTCTTCTGCAGCCTAGAAATGATCTCTGGGATCACTACCGCCCTCTACCACCAGGAGGCCGGATTACTGCGAGCCTCAGCCAGTACGTCTTTTGCAGCAGTTTTATGAATGCAGCTCACACTGCACCCTCTATGACTCAGCCCATGAGTGGTGAGCCCTGTAGGGGGATCCACGTTGCCACATGAGCCATCGTGCCCCACCTCTGGGCCTGGCTCCACAGGGGAGCCACGGTGACCCGCGTCCGGGCGAGAAAAAATCTAGGTCCTTGATTGTACTTTTCATAAAGGTCTTTGAGCTGCTCTTTGTCTGATCCCTCACCTAGGACTGTTTGTCTTGGGGGACCCTACCAGGGGGCATAGAAGCCCCCGGACAACATAGTTCCTGGATCAGTGGGACACGCACACCACAAAGGTGGCGGCTCAGAAAGCAGGTTATATAAATATAACTCCAAAACCAAACATGTATCAATGTGAGTTTTACTAGAATCGGTTGTTTTTGTACGGTTTGCAAATACAAAAATTAGGTTTTACTCACTATGACAGTGTCACATTCAATATGACAGTTATTCAAACATAACTCCTAAACTACACATACAAATGGCTAATAATGCCTGAAATAACTCAAAACATTGCTTTTTTAAGGCTTGCAAACACAAAAAAAGTATTTTTTTTACTCAATATGAAAGTTATTTTCTTAAAACACTGAGATAATGCGAAAAATGCAATAAAAATGTATTCCATCATAATTCCTAAACCAAACATGCAAAATGTCTAAAAATGCCTTTAAAATTGAATCCATGTGGTTTTACTAGAATTAGTTGTTTTTGTAAGGTTTGCAAATACATAAATTAGGTTTTACTCACAATGACAGTATACTGTCACACTCAATATGACAGTTATTTAAACATAACTTCTAAACCACACATGAAAAATGGCTAATAATGCCTGAAATAATGCATCCTTGGGAGTTTTACTCGACACATATGCTTTTTTTAAGGCTTGCAAACACAAAAACTAGTTTTTTACTCAATATGAGTAATGTTCTTAGAATCCTGAGATAATGCGAAAAAAGCAATAAAAATGTATTTAAACATAACTCCTAAACAACACGTGCAAAATGGCTAATAATGCCTGGAGACATGTATCTTTGTTAGTTTTACTTGAAAAATGAAATTTTGTAAAATTTGCAAAGACACAAGCTAGTTTTTTTCAATTCAATATGACAGTATAACAGTCATACTAAAAATGAAAGTAATATAAACATAACTCCAAAACCAAACATGCGTCATGTCTAAAAATGCCTGTAATATTGTATCTATGTGAGTTTGTAAGGTTTGCAAAAACGAAAAGTAGTTTTTTAGTCAATGTGAAAATAATGTTCTTAGAATCCTGAGATAATGCGAAAAAAGCAATAAAAATGTATTCAAACACAACTTTTAAACCAAACATTTAAAATGTCTAAAAATGCCTGTAATATTGAATCTATGTAAGTTTTGCTAGAATCAATTGTTTTTGTAAGGTTTGCAAATACAAAAATTAGGTTTTACACATAATGACATTATAACTGTAACACTCAATAGACAGTTATTTAATCATAACTCCTAACCACACATGAAACATGTCTAATAATGCGTGAAAAAATGTATCTTTGTGAGTGTTACTAGAAACATTTTCTTTTGTAAGGTTTGCAAAGACACAAGTTAGTTTTTTTTACTCATTATGACAGTATAACTGCCACACTCAATATGACAGTTATTTAAACATAATTCTTAAACTACACATGAAAAATGACTAACAATGCCTGAAATAATGCATTCTTGTGAGTTTTATTTGAAACATATGCTTTTTTTAAGGCTTGCAAACACAAAAAGTAGTTTTTTACTCAATATAAGTAAGGTTCTTAGAATCCTGAGATAATGCGAAAAAAGCAATAAAAATGTATTTAAACATAACTCTTAAACAACACATGCAAAATGGCTAATAATGCCTGGAGCCATGTATCTTTGTTAGTTTTACTAGAACAATGATCTTTTGTAAAGTTTGCAAAGACACAAGCTAGTTTTTTTAAATTTCAATATGACAGTATAACAGTCATACTAAAAATGAAAGTAATATAAACATAACTCCAAAACCAAACATGCGTCATGTCTAAAAATGCCTGTAGAATTGTATCTATGTGAGTTTTTAAGGTTTGCAAAAACGAAAAGTAGTTTTTTACTCAATGTGAAAATAATGTTCTTAGAATCCTGAGATAATGCGAAAAAAGCAATAAAAATTTATTCAAACACAACTTTTAAACCAAACATTTAAAATGTCTAAAAATGCCTATAATATTGAATCTATGTGAGTTTTACTAGAATCAGTTGTTTTTGTAAGGTTTGTAAATACAACAATTAGGTTTTACACACTCAATATGACAGTTATTTAATTATAACTCCTAACCATACATGAAACATGTCTAATAATGCGTGAAAAAATGTATCTTTGTGAGTGTTACTAGAAACATTTTCTTTTGTAAGGTTTGCAAATACAAAAGTTAGTTTTTTTTACACAATATGACAGTATAACTGCCACATTCAATAAGACAGTTATTTAAACATAACTCTTAAACTACACAAAAAAATGTTTAAAAATGGCTGATATAATGCATTCTTGTGAGTTTTACTCGAAACATATGCTTTTTTTAAGGCTTGCAAACACACAAATTATTTTTTTACTCTATATGACTGTAATGTTCTTAGAATCCTGAGATAATGCGAAAAAAGCCACAAAAATGTATTCCAACATAATTCCTAAACCAAACATGCAAAATGTCTAAAAATGCCTGTAATATTGAATCCATGTGAGTTTTGCTAGAAACTGTAGTTTTTGTAAGGTTTGCAAATACACAAATTGGGTTTTATGACATGCACAAGTTAGTTGTTTTACTCATTTTAACAGTATAGCTGTCATACTATATATCAGGGGTGTCAAACTCAAATACAGAGTGGGCCAAAATTTAAAACTGAACAAAGCCGTGGGCCAAGGTTGAACAAATTAACCTTTTAATAGGGACCCAAACAAGTTTTGCATTGAATATTGAACAAGCAAGGCTTATATAACTTCATAGTGACATGCAAAATCGAGTTTCAAATAATAATAATAATAATTAAAAAATATCAATGGCATATCAAATACAATTTAAATAAAAATTGAATGCCTCTTTTCTATTTGCAGCCTTCTGAGGTAAATATCAACATTAACTTTTTCCACAGGCTAATACATTTGAAAATAAAATAACAATGAATAAAACAATCATTCAGGACTTTAAACTGCTCACTTTGCAACACACTGATCAATCTGATGTGCCCAAGCCAGATACCTGGCATCTTTTCTTGGATGCTAGTTCATTAATGTCGGGGCTCAGGCTTTGAGCTGAGGTATCTTCCGTTATCGAACGAAGGTGCTCAACAGTCATTATATCTCGTCCACCCAATTCTAACATCGTTCAGACCCAGTCACAAGATATGTGCGGCTTCGGTACACATACACGAGTGAATGCAACGCATACTTCATCAATAGCGATACAGGTTACACTGAGGGTGCCAGTATAAAAAACTTTAACACTGTTTGAAATATACGCCACACTGTGAACCCACACCAAACAAGAATGGCAAACACTTTTCGGGAGAACATCCGCACCGTAACACAACATAAACACAACATAACAAATACCCAGAATCCTTTGCAGCACTAACTCTTTCGGGACGCGACAAAATACACCCCCGCTACCACCAAACCTCCCCGCACACACACACTCACATGTTCTCCCGAAATGTGTTTGTCATTCTTGTTTGTTGTGGATTCACAGTGTGGCGTTTTTTTCTAACAGTGTTAAAGTTTTTTATTTGCCTACCGTCAGTGTAACCTGTATCGCTGTTGATGAAGTATGCATTTGCATTCAATTGTGTGTGGGTGCAGAAGCCGCACATGACATGAAACTGGGCCAGCACTTGTTTGACTAACTGAAAAAAAAAAAATATTCGGCAGGAGTGGCAAGTAATAGAAGTAGCGGTGAATGCGGTGTTACCGCGGCACCGTCGCAATATATAATCGGCAGTCCAGCTTTAGTGAAAATGTTATATTAGTGATGAGTTGATGAGGCGTCATGAAGTGTTTCGACACATTGCAAAACTGTATTGATACTTTGTCGATACTGTGTCACTAAATACTGACTTCTGCTGGACATTAAAAATCCCTACAGGCAACCTATGGACCGACTCAACTGACACTGATTTTATGACCTAGTATATACCAAGTCATTGTATATCATTTAGGATTATTTCATATCTTTATTTAAATAAAAATATATTTTTATCTTTTTTAGATACAGTCAATAAATAATGTGAACATGTATCGTGACTAGGATGGTAGAAGGTGGGGATTGAACCCCAGTAACCAACAACCCTCCAATTGCTGCCACGGTCACTCTACCAACTTCGCCACGCCGTCATTCCTGTAACTTTCTCTAGAAACAGTTTTCCATGATTAATATCAATAAATTAACATTAATAATAAATTACAGAAAATTAAGCACACGTATGACTGAGGAGTCATAGTGTAACTTTGTGTGGTGTTTGAGTTGTCCGACTTTTTGTGTGGCCATAAACGCACCAGTGGCTTAGTGGTATGCGTGTTGGTGACAGATGACGAGTTGGTTTTGGCCTGGTTTGTACGGCAGAAAATGACTAGTTTTTCGAGATAGAAGTTTTTTACTCATATTTTTGGTGTGGTTATGGCCGAATATAAACAGTTTTGCTCAATAAAATGATCGATATAATTCCTGTCCTCGAAGCATCTCGATAGACGTTACAATAATTGAACGGTGTTGACGAACACCGTTAGGGCCGCTTGTTGTCACTGTCACCCAAAGTTGTATTTCAAAATTACACAGAATAAATGTGTTTATTTTGTTTAGAATTCAGATGGGTTTGATTTGGTGCGCGGCATATATTTGGACGCTTGAGCAGTGCGCAATTGCGCAGGCGCACACCTTAGAGGGAACGTTGCTCACAGGGCACAGAGGAGGCGTCAGTGCGATACAGTTCGCGTATCGGTCACGTGACCAAAGCAGCTCATGATCGTTCACGTGACTTTCTAAAAGCGGTACGCGCACCGACACAGGGTATCACTCTATGAGCTCGACGCATGCGCCGATGCATCTGTGTTGCCGGACCCATCACTATTTGATATTGCCTCAAGGGCAAAGTAAAATTACACGGCGGGCCAAATTTGGCCCACGGGCCAGAGTTTGAGACCCTTGGCCTAAAGTATTGTATCGTTGTCAGTTTTACTGGGGAAAAAAACTTTTTGTAAGGTTTGCAAAGACACAAGTTAGTTTTTACTCGATATGACAGTATCTGTCATACTAAATATAAAAGTTATATAAACATAACTCCAAAACTAAACATGGATTATGTTTTAAAAAATGCCTGTAATATTGTATCTATGTGAGTTTTACTAGAATCAGATGTTTTTGTAAGGTTTACAAATACAAAAATTTGGTTTTACTCATAATGACAGTATAACTGCCACGTTCAATATGACAGTTATTTAAACATAACTCCTATACCACACATGCAAAATGGCTAATAATGCCTGAAGTTTTACTGGGAAAAAAAATATCTTGTAAGGTTTGCAAAGACACAAATGAGTTTTTTTACTCAATATGACAGTATAACTGTCATACGAAATATAAAAGTTATATAAACATAACTCCAAAACTAAACATGCATTATGTCTAAAAATGCCTGTAATATTGTATCTATGTGAGTTTTACTAGAATCAGATGTTTTTTGTAAGGTTTACAAATACAAAAATTGGGTTTTACTCATAATGACAGTATAACTGCCACATTCAATATGACAGTTATTTAAACAATAACAATAACTTGTTACCACACATGCAAAATGGCTAATAATGCCTGAAGTAATGTATCTTTGTGAGTTTTACTGGAAAAAAAAAATTGTAAGGTTTGCAAAGACACAAGTTAGTTTTTTTACTCAATATGACAGTATAACTGTCATACTAAATATAATAAATGATAAATGATAAATGGGTTATACTTGTATAGCGCTTTTCTACCTTCAAGGTACTTAAATATGAAAGTTATATAAACATAACTCCAAATTTAAACATTCATTACGTTTAAAAATGCCTCTAATATTGTATCTATGTGAGTTTTACTAGAATCAGATGTTTTTGTAAGGTTTACAAAAACAAACATTAGGTTTTACTCATAATGACAGTATAACTGCCACATTCAACATGACAGTTATTTAAACATAACTCCTAAACCACACATGCAAAATCGCTAATTATGCCTGAATTAATGTAACTTTGTGAGTTTTACAGAAAAAAATACATTTTGTAAGGTTTGCAAAGACACAAGTTAATTTATTTACTCAATATTTCATACAAAAAATGAAAGTTATATAAACATAACTCCAAAACCAAACATGCATTATGTCTAAAAATGCATGTAATATTGTATCTATGTGATTTTTACTAGAATCAGATGTTTTTGTAAGGTTTACAAATACAAAAATTAGGTTTTACTCATATTGACAGTATAACTGGCCTAGTGGTTAGTGTCCACCCTGATTGATTGATTGATTGATTGATTGATTGATTGATTGATTGATTGATTGATTGATTGATTGATTGATTGATTGATTGAGACTTTTATTAGTAGGTTGCACAGTGAAGTACATATTCCGTACAATTGACCACTAAATGGTAACACCCGAATAAGTTTTTCAACTTGTTTAAGTCGGGGTCCACTTAAATTGATTCATGATACAGATATATACTATCTTCAGAGATTGGTAGGTTGTGAGTTCAAACCCTGGCTGAGTCATACCAAAGACTATAAAAATGGGACCCATTACCTCCCTGCTTGGCACTCAGCATCAAGGGTTGGAATTGAGGATTAAATCACCAAAAATGATTCCAGGGCGCAGCCACTGTGCTGCCCACTGCTCCCCTCACCCCCCTAGGGGGTGATCAAGGGTGATGGGTCAAATGCAGACAATAATTTCGCCACACCTAGTGTGTGTGTGACAATCATTGGTACTTTAACTTTAACTTTAACTTTAATAACTGCCACGTTCAATATCAATCAATCAATCAGTCAATGTTTATTTATATAGCCCTAAATCACAAGTGTCTCAAAGGGCTGCACAAGCCACAATGACATCCTCGGTACAGAGCCCACATACGGGCAAGGAGTGGGACGTCGATGTGAATGACTATGAGAAACCTTGGAGTAGACCGCATATGTGGGTAACCCCCCCCCCCCCCCCCCCCCCCCCCCCCTCTAGGGGAGACCGAAAGCAATGGATGTCGAGTGGGTCTGACATAATATTGTGAAAGTCCAGTCCACAGTGGATCCAACACATCAGCGAGAGTCCAGTCCATAGTGGGGCCAGCAGGAAACCGTCCTGAGCGGAGACGGGTCAGCAGCGCAGAGATGTCCCCAACCGATGCACAGGCTAGCGGTCCACCCGGAGTCCCGACTCTGGACAGCCAGCACTTCATACATGGCCACCGGACCTGTGCAACTCCCCCTCCCCAAGGGAGAGGGGAGCAGAGGAGAGAAGAAAAGAAATGGCAGATCAACTGGTCTAAAAAGGGGGTCTGTTTAAAGGCTAGAGTATACAAATGAGTTTTAAGATGGGACTTAAATGCTTCTACTGAGGTAGCATCTCTAACTGTTACCGGGAGGGCATTCCAGAGTACTGGAGCCCGAATAGAAAACGCTCTATAGCCCGCAGACTTTTTATGGGCTCTGGGAATCACTAATAAGCCGGAGTTCTTTGAATGCAGATTTCTTGCCGGGACATATGGTACAATACTATCGGCAAGATAGGCTGGAGCTAGACCGTGTAGTATTTTATACGTAAGTAGTAAAACTTTAAAGTCACATCTTAAGTGCACAGGAAGCCAGTGCAGGTGAGCCAATATAGGCGTAATATGATCAAACTTTCTTGTTTTTGTCAAAAGTCTAGCAGCCACATTTTGTACCAACTGTAATCTTTTAATGCTAGACATAGGGAGACCCGAAAATAATACGTTACAGTAATCGAGACGAGACGTAACGAACGCATGAATAATGATCTCAGCGTCGCTAGTGGACAAGATGGAACGAATTTTTGCGATATTACGGAGATGAAAGAAGGCCGTTTTAGTAACACTCTTAATGTGTGACTCAAACGAGAGAGTTGGGTCGAAGATAATACCCAGATTCTTTACCGAGTCGCCTTGTGTAATTGTTTGGTTGTCAAATGTTAATGTGGTATTATTAAATAGATGTCGGTGTCTAGCAGGAACGATAATCAGCATTTCCGTTTTCTTAGCGTTGAGTTGCAAAAAGTTAGCGGACATCCATTGTTTAATTTCATTAAGACACGCCTCCAGCTGACTACAATCCGGCGTGTTGGTCAGCTTTAGGGGCATGTAGAGTTGGGTGTCATCAGCATAACAGTGAAAGCTAACACCGTATTTGCGTATGATGTCACCTAGCGGCAGCATGCAAATACTAAAGAGTGCAGGGCCAAGAACCGAACCCTGGGGAACTCTGCACGTTACCTTGACATAGTCCGAGGTCACATTGTTATGGGAGACGCACTGCATCCTGTCAGTAAGATAAGAGTTAAACCAAGACAAGGCTAAGTCTGACATACCAACACGTGTTTTGATACGCTCTATTCAAATATTATGATCGACGGTATCGAAAGCGGCGCTAAGATCAAGAAGCAGCAACATAGATGACGCATCAGAATCCATCGTTAGCAATAGATCATTAGTCATTTTTGCGAGGGCTGTCTCCGTAGAGTGATTTGCCCTGAAACCGGATTGAAAAGGTTCACAGAGATTGTTAGACACTAAGTGTTCATTTAGCTGCTGTGCAACAATTTTTTTCGAGAATTTTCTAAATAAACGGAAGGTGGGAGACCGGTCGGTAGTTTACCATGAGGTCAGGATCGAGGTTAGGTCTTTTGAGCAGAGGATGAATAACCGCTTTTTTGAATGCTAGGGGAAAAGTGCCGGAGGAAAGTGATACGTTTATAATATTTAACACTGATGGACCTAATAATACAAACAGTTCCTTTATAAGTTTCCCAGGAAGTGGGTCAAGTAAACATGTTGTTTGTTTTATCTCACTTACACGCTGTAATAATTCCTCTAATGTTATTTCATCAAAAATAGAGAGACTATTTTGGAGGGCGGTATCCGTCGTATATACAGTCGTATTTGTGTTAATAGAACCCAGTTGTAGCTGGGATGCGTTGTCTTTAATCTCCTTTCTAATGAGTTCAATTTTTTATTAAAGAAATTCATAAAGTCATCTGCTGAGTGGGTGGAGCTACTGGGAGGAGTCCCTTGTTGGGTTAGCGATGCCACTGTACTAAACAGAAATTTAGGATCGTTTTTGTTGAGGCGGATGAGATTTGAGTAATATTTAGCTTTAGCTAAGGTAAGCATGCGTTTATAAGTTATTAAACTATCACTCCATGCTTGATGGAAAACCTCATGTTTAGTCGCGCGCCATTTGCGTTCCAGCTTTCTACATGATAATTTATGAGCTCTAATTTCTTCTGTAAACCATGGGGTGCGCCTTTTAGGGGCCCTTTTTTGCTTTAGCGGTGCTATACTATTAATGGTTTCGCGCAGGGCATCGTCAAAGTTGTTAGTGAGGTTATCAATAGAGCCGACATAATTTGGGAATGGTGCCATTACCGAAGGCAGTAGGTCAGCAAGAGTCATCGTTGTGGCAGCATTAATGATGCGGCCGCTATAGCAGTTATTATTATTATTAGCTTGTTGACAATGAGTCAAAACTTCAAATTTTATAAGGTAATGATCCGATATTACTTTAGTATATGGAAGTATCATAATTTTGGAGGTGGTGACACCCCTGACAAGCACTAGATTTATCGTATTACCGTTGCGATGCGTGGGTTCATGTATTATTTGTGTAAGACCACAGCTATCAATTATAGTCTGGAGCGCCACGCACTGAGGATCCAATGGGGTATTCATATGGATATTAAAGTCCCCCATTATGATTATATTGTCGGCATGCGTCACTAGATCAGCAACGAACTCTGAGAATTCACTGATAAAGTCTGAATAGGGCCCAGGGGGGTGGTAGATAACAGCCAGGTCGAGAGGTAGCGGTGTGACAGATCTCATAGTAAGCACCTCAAACGATTTATATTTATTATTTAGGTTAGGGGTAAGGTTAAAGTTTTCATTGTATATTAGTGCGACACCCCCTCCCCTTTTAAGAGGACGGGCAACATGCACATTCGTATAGTTAGGAGGAGATGCCTCATTTAGCGCAAAAAAAATCGTCTGGTTTGAGCCAGGTTTTGCTAAGACCAATGACGTTAAGATTGTTGTCTCTAATGACCTCATTAATTAATAACGCTTTGGGCGACAATGATCTTATGTTTAAAAAGCCCATATTATAGGTATTGGGCTGTTTTGACGAGTTTTTGTTGAGATTATCCGTAGTAGCAATATTAAAAATGTTGCGTTTATTATTTATAGTGCACTTTAAATAGTTTCGACCATATCTAGGGATTGAAATGACGGGAATTTTCCGATTGTTTGCTTGGTGCTGTGATAAATTGGGCGCATCATAATTTGCCACCTCAGTAGAATGCATGTCTACCTCTGACACAGTCACAACAGAAACAACATTATGTGAATTGTGTATTATTCTAAGAGAATTGCTATGCGTACTTGGATTATCCAGCCAGGCGCTTGCTAGTTCTAGCTTAACTGACTCCTCACCCGGACTAACAGACTCTGTAATTGCCTGTGACCGGGCTTGCTCTAGTGTAGTCAGTCAAGTGAGACTTAAACAGTAGTCTATGTTCCTAGTCAGGATGATGGCGCCTTCCTGGTTAGGGTGAAGGCCGTCTCTCATCAGCAAGCCTGGTTTGCCCCAGAAAGAGGGCCAGTTATCAATAAACGTTAGTCCCTGTTGTCTACAGAAGCTAGTTAGCCACTTGTTAAGCGAGACTAATCTGCAATATCTCTCATCATTGCCACTCGCAGGCAATGACACTTATTTAAACCTAACTCCTAAACCACACATGCAAAATGGCTAATAATGCCTGAAGTAAAGTATCTTTGTGAGTTTTACTGGGGAAAACAATATTTTGTAAGGTTTGCAAAGACACAAGTTAGTTTTTTTAGTCAATATGACTGTATAACTGTCATACTAAATATGAAAGTTATATAAACATAACTCCTAAACCACAAATGCAAAATGGCTAATAATGCCTGTAATATTGTATCTATGTGAGTTTTACTACAATCAGATGTTTTCATAAGGTTTACAAATACAAAAATTAGGTTTTACTCATAATGACAGAATAACTGCCACGTTCAATATGACAGTTATATGAACATAACTCCTAAACCACAAATGCAAAATGGCTATTAATGCCTGAAGTTTTACTGGGAAAAAAATATATCTTGTAAGGTTTGCAAAGACACAAGTTAGTTTTTTTAGTCAATATGACTGTATAACTGTCATACTAAATATGAAAGTTATATAAACATAACTCCAAAACTAAACATGCATTATGTCTACAAATGCCTGTAATATTGTATCTATGTGAGTTTTACTAGAATCAGATGTTTTTGTAAGGTTTACAAATACAAAAATTGGGTTTTACTCATAATGACAGTATAACTGCTACATTCAATGTAACAGTTATTTAAACATAACTCCTAAACCACACATGCAAAATGGCTAATTATGCCTGAAGTAATGTATCTTTGTGAGTTTTACTGGAAAAAAAATATATTTTGTAAGGTTTGCAAAGACACAAGTTAGTTTTTTTACTCAATATGTCATACTAAATATGAAAGTTATATAAACAAAACTCCAAAACAAAACACGCATTATGTCTAAAAATGCCTGTAATATTGTATATATGTGAGTTTTACTAAAATCAGATGTTTTTGTAAGGTTTGCAAATACAAAAATTGGGTTTTACTCACTATGACAGTATACTGTCACATTCAATATGACAGTTATTTAAACATAACTCCTAAACCACACATGCAAAATGGCTAATACTTCCTGTAATATTGTATCTATGTGAGTTTTACTAGAATCAGATGTTTTTGTAAGGTTTACAAAAACAAAAATTAGGTTTTACTCATAATGACAGTATAACTGCCACGTTCAATATGACAGTTATTTAAACATAACTCCTAAACCACACATGCAAAATGGCTAATAATGCCTGAAGTTTTACTGGGAAAAAAAATATATTGTAAGGTTTGCAAAGACACAAGTAAGTTTTTTTACTCAATATGACAGTATAATGGGTCAAATACAGAGAATAATTTCGCCACACCTAGTGTGTGTGTGTGACAATCATTGGTACTTTAACTTTAATTTTAACTTTAATAACTGCCACATTCAATATGACAGTTATTTAAACATAACTCCTAAACCACACATGCAAAATGGCTAATTATGCCTGAAGTAATGTATCTTTGTGAATTTTACTGGAAAAAAAAGTATTTTGTACGGTTTGCAAAGACACAAGTTAGTTGTTTTACTCAATATGTCATACTAAATATGAAAGTTATATAAACATAACTCCAAAACCAAACATGCATTATGTCTAAAAATGCCTGTAATATTGTATCTATGTGAATTTTACTAGAATCAGATGTTTTTGCAAGGTTTACAAATACAAAAATTAGATTTTACTCATAATGACAGTATAACTGAACTAGTAGTTAGAGTGTCCGCCCTGAGATCGGTAGGTTGTGAGTTCAAACCCAGGCCGAGTCATACCAAAGACTGTAAAAATGGGACCCATTACCTCCCTGCTTGGCACTCAGCATCAAGGGTTGGAATTGGGGGTTAAATCACCAAAAATGATTCCGGGGCACGGCCACCGCTGCTGCCCACTGCTCCCCACTGCTCCCCTCACCCCCCCAGGGGGTGATCAAGGGTGATGGGTCAAATACGGAGAATAATTTCGCCACACCTAGTGTGTGTGTGACAATCATTGGAACTTTAACTTTAACTTTAACTTTAATAACTGCCACGTTCAATATGACAATTATTTAAACATAACTCCTAAACCACACAT
Source organism: Entelurus aequoreus (assembly GCF_033978785.1). Classification (NCBI taxonomy): domain Eukaryota; kingdom Metazoa; phylum Chordata; class Actinopteri; order Syngnathiformes; family Syngnathidae; genus Entelurus; species Entelurus aequoreus. The sequence continues at coordinate 20,952,022 of NC_084745.1, read as the reverse complement.
GCAAAATGGCTAATAATGCCTGATGTAATGTATCTTTGTGAGTTTTACTGGGGAAAAAAAAGATTTTGTAGGTTTGCAAAGACACAAGTTAGTTTTTACTCAATATGACAGTATCTGTCATACTAAATATGAAAGTTACATAAACATAACACCAAAACTAAACATGCATTATGTCTAAAAATGCCTGTAATAGTGTATCTATGTGAGTTTTACTAGAATCAGATGTTTTTGTAAGGTTTACAAATACAAAAATTAGGTTTTACTCACAATGACAGTATAACTGGTCTAGTGGTTGGAGTGTCAGCCCTGAGATTGGTAGGTTGTGAGTTCAAACCCTGGCTGAGTCATACCAAAGACTATAAAAATGGGACCCATTACCTCCCTGCTTGGCACTCAGCATCAAGGGTTGGAATTGGGGGTTAAATCACCAAAAATGATTCCAGGGCGCGGCCACCGCTGCTGCCCACTGCTCCCCTCACCCCCCCAGGGGGTGATCAAGGGTGATGGGTCAAATGCAGAAAATAATAATTTCGCCACACCTAGTGTGTGTGTGACAATCCTTGGTACTTTAACTTTAACTTTAATAACTGCCATGTTCAATATAGCAGTTATTTAAACATAACTCCTAAACCACACATGCAAAATGGCTTATAATGCCTGAAGTAATGTATCTTTGTGAGTTTTACTGGGAAAAAAAAATATTTTTTAACGTTTGCAAAGAGACAAATTTTTTTTTTTACTCAATATTACAGTAAAACTGTCATACTAAATATGAAAGTTATATAAACATAACTCCAAAACCAAACATGCATTATGTCTAAAAATGCCTGTAATATTGTATATATGTGAGTTTTTCTAGAATCATATGTTTTTGTAAGGTTTGCAAATATAAAAATTGGGTTTTACTCATAATGACAGTATAACTGCCACATTCAATATGACAGTTACTTAAACATAACTTCTTTCCACACATGCAAAATGGCTAATAATGCCTGAAGTAATGTATCTTTGTGAGTTTTACTGGAAAAAAAAAATTGTAATGTTTGCAAAGACACAAGTTAGTTTTTTTACTCAATATGACAGCATAACTGTCATACTAAATATGAAAGTTATATAAACATAACTCCAAATTTAAACATTCATTAGGTTTAAAAATGCCTCTAATATTGTATGTATGTGAATTTTACTAGAATCAGATGTTTTTGTAAGGTTTACAAATACAAAAATGAGGTTTTACTCATAAAAAGGTTTTTCCTGACTCTCTTGTTATCGTGCTTGGTGACTTTAACAAGGGAAATTTGAGCCAGGAATTACCAAAGTATAGACAGTTTATTAAATGCCCGACCAGAGAGGAGAACACGCTGGAGCACTGCTACACTAGCAAGGCTTTTCATGCAGTCCCGCGCGCTGCTCTTGGACTATCAGATCACGTAATGGTGCACTTAATCCCTTCATACAGACAGAGACTGAAACTGGCTAAACCTGTTATGAGGAACATTAAGTGTTTCACCGCCGAGTCTGTGGACGAGTTGCATGCTTGTTCGGAAACGACAGACTGGGAGGCAATTGGAGCGGCCACGAACAATCTGGACGAGTATACGGACACTGTGACCTCATACATACAGTTCAATGAGGCGCGCATCATTCCAACGCGCACCAGGGTTTGTTATAACAACGACAAGCCCTGGTTCACACCCAAGCTCCGACAGCTGCGCAAAAAGAAGGAGGCTGCGTGGAGAAGCGGGGACCGAAGTGCATACAGAGAAGCGAAGTACCACTTCACCAGGGAAGTGGAGAAAGCTAAATCTGTGTACTCTAACCGTCTACAGGAACAGTTCCGCTCCAATGATTCTGCGGCAGTTTGGAGAGGTCTAAAGGCCCTTACGAACTATAAGCCCAAAACCCCCCAGGCCCTGAATGACCGGACCGGACTCTCGCTCAGGGCCTCAACACACATTACTGTCGTCATGAACGGCCTTCAGCTCATCAAAGCCATGCTCCCCCCACCATCACCCTCCCCACCAATGCCAGCACATCATTAAAGGAGTTAAAGGACTCAAAGGACTCCAATGACATCACAGGACTCCAAAAACATCATAAGACTGTAAAGACCCTCTCCATTAAAGAAGAGGATGTACGCCGGCAGTTCTTGAAGCTGAATACGCGGAAGGCCCCCGGGCCGAATGGTGTCTCCCCCTCCACTCTCAGACACTGTGCGGACCAGCTGGCTCCTGTCTTCACTGACATTTTTAACACCTCTCTGGAGCTATGCCGCGTGCTGTCCTGCTTTAAGACCTCTACCATTGTCCCTGTCCCCAAGAAAGCACGGATGACAGGACTAAATGACTACAGGCCGGTCGCGCTGACGTCTGTGGTCATGAAGTCCTTTGAGCGCTTGGTCCTGCCCCACCTCAAGGACATCACCGCCCCCCTCCTGGACCCACTGCAGTTCGCCTACAGAGCCAACAGGTCTGTGGATGATGCAGTGAACCTGGCCCTCCACTTCATCCTGGAGCATCTGGACTCCCCAGGAACCTACGCTAGGATCCTGTTTGTGGACTTCAGCTCTGCCTTCAACACCATCCTCCCTGGACTGCTACGAGACAAGCTCTACCAGCTCAGCGTGCCCGACTCCCTCTGCAGTTGGATTAATGACTTCCTGACAGACCGAAGACAGCACGTACGGCTGGGGAAGATTGTCTCGGACAGTCGAACCACAAACACTGGTACTCCTCAGGGCTGTGTACTCTCCCCCTGGCTCTTCTCCCTGTATACAAACTGCTGCACCTCCAGTCACCAATCCGTAAAACGGCTCAAGTTTGCGGATGACACCACCCTCATCGGGCTCATCTCGAATGGCGATGAGTCCGCCTACAGGAGAGAGGTGGACCGGCTGACGTCCTGGTGCAGCCTCAACCTGGAGCTGAACGCCCAGAAAACAGTGGAGATGATCATGGACTTCAGGAAAGTCACAGCCCCACCATCCCCCCGCACCCTCACCCTGATTGACTCTCCCACCCCCGTCCCCATTGTGGACTCCTTCCGTTGCTTGGGCACCACCATCACCCAGGACCTCAAGTGGGAGCTGACCATCAGCTCCCTCATCAAGAAGGCCCAGCAGAGGATGTACTTCCTGCGGCAGCTGAGGAAACTTAAGGTGCCGACCGAGATGCTGGTGCAGTTTTACTCAGCCATCATAGAGTCCATCCTGACCTCCTCCATCACAGTGTGGTTCCCCGGCGCCACAGTCCAGGATAAGAATAGACTGCAGCGCATCATACCTGCTGAGAAGGTGATTGGCTGCAAGCTCCCATCCCTCCATGACTTGTTCTCCTCCAGGACCAGGAGGCGTGTGGGTCGGATCACAGCTGACTCTTCTCACCCTGGACACACACTATTCTCCCCTCTCCCCTCACGCAGGAGACTACGCTCCATCCAGACCCACACCTTCCGCCACCTGAACAGTTTTTCCCCTCGGCCATCAGGCAAATAAACAATAACTCCTAACAGCAGCTCCTTGAATTCCTTGAATCCCTTCTAAGTCTATCTGATAGCTCAGTTACAGCTCTTTTTATTACCAAATATGTGTTATATGTGTTTTATGTCGCACGTTTGCACCAAGAAAAATTCCTAGTTTCTGAACCCGTTCTCAAACAATGGCAATAAAACTATTCTGATTCTGATTCTGATTCTGATTCTGATAATGACAGTATAACTGCCACATTCAATATGACAGTTATTTAAACATAAATCCTAAACCACACATGCAAAATGGCTAATTATGCCTGAAGTTTTAATGGGAAAAAAATATATCTTGTAAGGCTTGCAAAAACACAAGTTAGTTTTTACTCAATATGACAGTATCTGTCATACTAAATATGAAAGTTATATAAACATAACTGCAAAACTAAACATGCGTTATGTCTAAAAATGCTTGTAATATTGTATCTATGTGAGTTTTACTAGGATCAGATGTTTTTGTAAGGTTTAGAAAAACAAAAATTAGGTTTTACTCATAATGACGGTATAACTGCCACGTTCAATAAGAGTTATTTAAACATAACTTCTTACCACACATGCAAAATGGCTAATAATGCCTGAAGTAATGTATCTTTGTGAGTTTTACTGGAGAAAAAAAAAATTGTAAGTTTTGCAAAGACACAAGTTTGTTTTTTTACTCAATATGACAGTATCTGTCATACTAAATATGAAAGTTATATAAACATAACTCCACATTTAAACATTCATTACGTCTAAAAATGCCTGTAATATTGTATCTATGTGAGTTTTACTAGAATCAGATGTTTTTGTAAGGTTTAAAAATACAAAAATTAAGTTTTACTCATAATGACAGTATAACTGCCATGTTCAATATGACAGTTATTTAAACATAACTCCTAAACCACACATGCAAAATGGCTAATTATGCCTGAAGTAATGTATATTTGTGAGTTTTACTGGAAAAAAAAAAAAATTTGTAAGGTTTGCAAAGACACAAGTTAGTTTTTTTACTCAATATGTCATACTAAATATGAAAGTTATATAAACATAACTCCAAAACCAAACATGCATTATGTCTAAAAATGCCTGTAATATTGTATCTATATGAGTTTTACTAGAATCAGAAGTTTTTGTAAGGTTTACAAATACAAAAATTAGGTTTTACTCATAATGACAGTATAACTGAACTAGTAGTTAGAGTGTCCGCCCTGAGATCGGTAGGTTGTGAGTTCAAACCCTGGCCGAGTCATACCAAAGACTGTAAAAATGGGACCCATTACCTCCCTGCTTGGCACAAAGCATCAAGGGTTGGAATTGGGGGTTAAATCACCAAAAATGATTCCAGGGCACAGCCACCGCTGCTGCCCACTGCTCCCCTAACCCCCCCAGGGGGTGATCAAGGGTGATGGGTCAAATGCAGAGAATAATTTCGCCACACCTAGTGTGTGTGTGACAATCATTGGTACTTTAACTTTAATTGTAACTTTAATAACTGCCACGTTCAATATGACAGTTATTTAAACATAACTCCTAAACCACACATGCAAAATGGCTAATAATGCCTGAAGTAATGTATCTTTGTGAGTTTTACTGGGGAAAACATATTTTGTAAGGTTTGCAAAGACACAAGTTAGTTTTTACTCAATATGACAGTATCTGTCATACTAAATATGACAATTATATAAACATAACTCCAAAACTAAACATGCATTATGTCGAAAAATTCCTGTAATATTGTATCTATGTGAGTTTTACTAGAATCAGATGTGTTTGTAAGGTTTACAATTACAAAAATTAGGTTTTATTCATAATGACAGTATAATATATATATTTATATAATATATTTAAACATAACTCCTATACCACACATGCAAAATGGCTAATAATTCCTGAAGCTTTACTTGGGAAAAAAATATCTTGTAAGGTTTGCAAAGACACAAGTTAGTTTGTTTACTCAATATGACAGTATAACTGTCATACTAAATATGAAAGTTATATAAACATAACTCCAAAACTAAACATGCATTGAGTCTAAAAATGCCTGTAATATTGTATCTATGTGAGTTTTACTAGAATCAGATGTTTTTGTAAGGTTTACAAATACAAACATTGGGTTTTACTCATAATGACAGTATAACTGCCACATTCAATATGACAGTTATTCAAACATAACTTCTTACCACACATGCAAAATGGCTAATAATGCCTGAAGTAATGTATCTTTGTGAGTTTTACTGGGAAAAAAAATATTTTGTAAGGTTTGCAAAGACACAAGTCAGTTTTTTTACTCAATATGACAGTATAACTATCATACTAAATGTGAAAGTTACATAAACATAAATCCAAATTGAAACATTCATTACGTCTAAAAATGCCTCTAATATTGTGTCTATGTGAGTTTTATTAGAATCAGATGTTTTTGTAAGGTTTGCAAATACAAAAATTGGGTTTTACTCACTATGACAGTACACTGTCACATTCAATATAACATTTATTTAAACATAACTCCTAAACCACACATGAAAAATGGCTAATAATGCCTGTAATATTATATCTATGTGAGTTTTACTAGAATCAGATGTTTTCGTATGGTTTACAAATACAAAAATAAGTTTTACTCATAATGACAGTATACTGTCACATTCAATATGACAGTTATTTAAACATAACTCCTAAACCAAACATGCAATATGGCTAATAATGCCTGAAGTTTTACTGGGAAAAAAATTATCTTGTAAGGTTTGCAAAGACAAAAGTTAGTTTTTTTACTCAATATGACAGTATAACAGTCATACTAAATATTAAAGTTATATAAACATAACTCCAAAACCAAACATGCATTATGTCTAAAAATGCCTGTAATATTGTATCTATGTGAGTTTTACTAGAATCAGATGTTTTTGTAAGGTTTACAAATACAAAAATTAGGTTTTACTCATAATGACAGTATAACTGCCACATTCAATATGACAGTTATTTCAACATAACCCCTAAACCACACATGCAAAATGGCTAATTATGCCTGAAGTTTTACTGGGAAAAAAAAATATCTTGTATGGTTTGCAAAGACACAAGTTAGTTTGTTTACTCAATATGACAGTATAACTGTCATACTAAATATGAAAGTTATATAAACATAACTCCAAAACTAAACATGCATTAAGTCTAAAAATACCTGTAATATTGTATATATGTGAGTTTTACTAGAATCAGATGGTTTTGTAAGGTTTACAAATACAAAAATTGTGTTTTACTCATAATGACAGTATGACTGCCACATTCAATATGACAGTTATTTAAACATAACTTCTTACCACACATGCAAAATGGCTAATAATGCCTGAAGTAATGTATCTTTGTGAGTTTTACTGGAGAAAAAAAAAAATTTTGTAAGGTTTGCAAAGACACAAGTTAGTTGTTTTACTCAATATGACAGTATCTGTCATACTCAATATGAAAAGTTATATAAACATAACTCCAAAACTAAACATGCATTAAGTCTAAAAATACCTGTAATATTGTATATATGTGAGTTTTACTAGAATCAGATGTTTTTGTAAGGTTTACAAATACAAAAATTAGGTTTTACTCATAATGACAGTATAACTGCCACATTCAATATGACAGTTATTTAAACATAACTCCTCAACCACACATGCAAAATGGCTAATTATGCCTGAAGATTTACTGGGGGAAAAAATTATCTTGTAAGGCTTGCAAAAACACAAGTTAGTTTTTACTCAATATGACAGTATCTGTCATACTAAATATGAAAGTTATATAAACATAACTGTAAAACTAAACATGCATTATGTCTAAAAATGCTTGCAATATTGTATCTATGTGAGTTTTACTAGAATCAGATGTTTTTGTAAGGTTTACAAATACAAAAATTAGGTTTTACTCATAATGACAGTATAACTGCCACATTCAATATGACAGTTATTTAAATAAAACTCCTATACCACACATGAAAATTGGCTAATAATGCCTGAAGTTTTACTGGGAGAAAAAAATATCTTGTAAGGTTTGCAAAAACACAAGTTAGTTTTTTTACTCAATATGACAGTATAACTGTCATACTAAATATGAAAGTTTCATAAACATAACTCCAAATTTAAACATTCATTTCGTCTAAAAACGCCCCTAATATTGTTTCTATGTGAGTTTTACTAGAATCAGATGTTTATGTAAGGTTTACAAATACAAAAATTAGGTTTTACTCATAATGACAGTATAACTGCCACGTCCAATATAAATGATGAATAAATACATATGACATTTATTTAAACATAACTCCTAAACCACACATGCAAAATTGCTAACTATGCCTGAGTAATGTATCTTTGTGAGTTTTACTGGAAAAAAAAATATTTTGTAAGGTTGCAAAGACACAAGTTAGTTTTTTTACTCAATATGTCATACTGAATATTAAAATGTTATATAAACATAACTCCAAAATCAAACATGCATTTTGTCTAAAAATGCCGTAATATTGTATCTATGTGAGTTTTACTAGAATCAGATGTTTTTGTAAGGTTTACAAATACAAAAATTAGGTTTTACTCATAATGACAGTGGTTAGAGTGTCCGCCCTGAGATTGGTAGGTTGTGAGTTGAAACCCTGGCCGAGTCATACCAAAGACTATAAAAATGGGACCCATTACCTCCCTGCTTAGTACTCAGCATCAAGGGTTGGAATTGGGGGTAAAATCACCAAAAATGATTCCAGGGCACGGCCACCGCTGCTGCCCACTGCTCCCCTAACCCCCCCAGGGGGTGATCAAGGGTGATGGGTCAAATGCAGAGAATAATTTTGCCACACCTAGTTTGTGTGTGACAATCATTGGTACTTTAACTTTAATTTTAACCTTAGTAACTGCCACGTTCAATATGACAGTTATTTAAACATAACTCCTAAACCACACATGCAAAATGGCTAATAATGCCTGAAGTAATGTATCTTTGTGAGTTTTACTGGGAAAAAAAATATTTTGTAAGGTTTGCAAAGACACAAGTTAGTTTTTACTCAATATGACAGTATCTGTCATACTAAATATGAAAATTATATAAACATAACTCCAAAACTAAACAAAATGGCTAATAAAGCCTGAAGTTTTACTGGGAAAAAATATATAAGGTTTGCAAATACAAAAATTGGGTTTTACTCACTATGACAGTGTACTGTCACATTCGACATGACAGTTATTTAAACATAACTCCTAAACCACACATGCAAAATGGCTAATAATGCCTGTAATATTGTATCTATGTGAGTTTTACTAGAATCAGATGTTTTTGTAAGGTTTACAAATACAAACATTTGGTTTTACTAATAATGACAGTATAACTATTATGTGCAATATGACAGTTATTTAAACATAACTCCTAAACCACACATGCAAAACGGCTAATAATGCCTGAAGTTTTACTGGAAAAAAATATATATTGTAAGGTTTGCAAAGACACAAGTTAGAGTTTTTACTCAATATGACAGTATAACTGTCATACTAAATATGAAAGTTGCATAAACATAACTCCAAAACCAAACATTTATTATGTCTAAAAATGCCTGTAATATTGTAACTATGTGAGTTTTCCTAGAATCAGACGTTTTTGTAAGGTTTACAAATACAGAAATTGGGTTTTACTCATAATGATAGTATAACTGCCACGTTCAATATGACAGTTATTTAAACATAACTCCTAAACCAAACATGCAAAATGGCCAATAATGCCTGAAGTAAAGTATCTTTGTGAGTTTTACTGTGAAAAAAAATATATTTTGTAAGGTTTGCAAAGACACAAGTTAGGTTTTTTACTCAATATGACAGTTTAACTGTCATACTAAATATTTAAGTTATATAAACATAACTCCAAAACGAAACATGCATTATGTCTAAAAATGCCTGTAATATTGTATCTATGTGAGTTTTACTAGAATCATATGTTTTTGTAAGGTTTGCAAATACAAAAATTGGGGTTTACTCACTATGACAGTATACTGTCACATTCAATATGACAGTTATTTAAACATAACTCCTAAACCACACATGCAAAATGGCTAATAATGCCTGTAATAATGTATCTATGTGAGTTTTACTAGAATCAGATGTTTTTGTAAGGTTAACAAATACAAAAATTAGGTTTTACTCATAATGACAGTATAACTGCCACGTTCAATAGGACAGTTATGTAAACATAACTCCTAAACCACGAATGAAAAATGGCTAAAAATGCCTGAAGAAAAACAAATCCAGGTCCTTGATTGTACTTTTCATAAAGGTCTTTGAGCTGCTCTTTGTCTGATCCCTCACCTTTGTCTTGGGAGACCCTGCCAGGGGGCATAAGCCCCCAGACAACATAGTTCCTGGATCAGTGGGACACGTACACCACAAAGGTGGCGGCTCAGAAAGCAGTTTATATAAATATAACTCCAAAACCAAACATGTATCAATGTGAGTTTTACTAGAATCGGTTGTTTTTGTAAGGTTTGCAAATACAAAAATTAGGTTTTACTCACTATGACAGTGTCACATTCAATATGACAGTTATTTAAACATAACTCCTAAACTACACATAAAAATGGCTAATAATGCCTGAAATAACTTAAAACATTGCTTTTTTAAGGCTTGCAAACACAAAAAAAGTATTTTTTTACTCAATATGACAGTTATTTTCTTAAACCCTGAGATAATGCGAAAAAAGCAATAACAATGTATTCCATCATAATTCCTAAACCAAACATGCAAAATGTCTAAAAATGCCTTTAAAATTGAATCCATGTGGTTTTACTAGAATTAGTTGTTTTTGTAAGGTTTGCAAATACATGAATTAGGTTTTACTCACTATGACAGTATACTGTCACACTCAATATGACAGTTATTTAAACATAACTCCTAAACCACATATGAAAAATGGCTAATAATGCCTGAAATAATGCATCCTTGGGAGTTTTACTCGAAACATATGCTTTTTTTAAGGCTTGCAAACACAAAAAGTAGTTTTTTACTCAATATGAGTAATGTTCTTAGAATCCTGAGATAATGCGAAAAAAGCAATAAAAATGTATTCAAACACAACTTTTAAACAACACATGCAAAATGGCTAATAATGCCTGGAGACAGAAAAATGTTCTTTTGTAAAGTTTGCAAAGACACAAGCTAGTGTTTTTAAAATTCAATATGACAGTATAACAGTCATACTAAATATGAAAGTTATATAAACATAACTCCAAAACTAAACATGCATCATGTCTAAAAATGCCTGTAATATTGTATCTACGTGAGTTTGTAATGTTTGCAAAAACAAAAAGTAATTTTTTACTCAATATGAAAGTAATGTTCTTAGAATCCTGAGATAATGCGAAAAAAGCAATAAAAATGTATTCAAACACAACTTTTAAACCAAACATGTAAAATGTCTAAAAATGCCTGTAATATTGAATCCATGTAAGTTTTACTAGAATCAATTGTTTTTGTAAGGTTTGCAAATACAAAAATTAGGTTTTGCACATAATGACAGTATAACTGTAACACTCAATATGACAGTTATTTAATTATAACTCCTAACCACACATGAAACATGTCTAATAATGCCTGAAAAAATGTATCTTTGTGAGTGTTACTAGAAACATTTTCTTTTGTAAGGTTTGCAAATACACAAGTTAGTTTTTTTTACTCATTATGACAGTATAACTGCCAAACTCAATATGACAGTTATTTAAACATAACTCTTAAACTACACCTGAAAAATGACTAACAATGCCTGAAATAATGTTTTCTTGTGAGTTTTACTCAAAACATATGCTTTTTTTAAGGCTTGCAAACACAAAAATTAGTTTTTTACTCAATATTACTGTAATGTTCTTAGAATTCTGAGATAATGCGAAAAAAGCAATAAAAATGTATTCAAACACAACTTTTAAACCAATCATTTAAAATGTCTAAAAATGCCTATAATATTGAATCTATGTGAGTTTTACTAGAATCAGTTGTTTTTGTAAGGTTTGCAAATACAAAAATTAGGTTTTACACGTAATGACAGTATAACTGCCACACTCAATATGACAGTTATTTAAACATAACTCTTAAACTACACAAAAAAAATGTTTAAAAATGGCTGAAATAATTTTACTCAAAACAAATGCTTTTTTTAAGGCTTGCAAACACAAAATGTAGTTTTTTTCTCAATAACTGTAATGTTCTTGGAATCCTGAGATAATGCGAAAAAAGCAGTACAAATGTATTTAAACATAACTCCTAAACAACACATGCAAAATGGCTAATAATGCCTGGAGACATGTATCTTTGTTAGTTTTACTAGAAAAATGATCTTTTGTAAAGTTTGCAAAGACACAAACTATTTTTTTTTAATTCAATATGACAGTATAACAGTCATACTAAATATAAAAGTTATATAAACATAACTCCAAAACCAAACATGCATCATGTCTATAAATGCCTGTAATATTGTATCTACGTGAGTTTGTAGGTTTGCAAAAACAAAAAGTAGTTTTTTACTCAATATAAAAGTAATGTTCTTAGAATCCTGAGATAATGCGAAAAAAGCAATAAAAATGTATTCAAACACAACTTTTAAACCAAACATGTAAAATGTCTAAAAATGTCTGTAATATTGAATCTAAGTAAGTTTTACTAGAATCAATTGTTTTTGTAAGGTTTGCAAATACAAAAATTAGGTTTTACACATAATGACAGTATAACTGTAACTCTCAATATGACAGTTATTTAATTATAACTCCTAACCACACATGAAACATGTCTAATAATGCGTGAAAAAATTTATCTTTATGAGTGTTACTAGAAACATTTTCTTTTGTAAAGTTTGCAAAGACACAAGTTAGTTTTTTTTACTCATTATGACAGTATAACTGCCACACTCAATATGACAGTTATTTAAACATAACTCTTAAACTACACATGAAAAATGACTAACAATGCCTGAATTAATGCATTCTTGTGAGTTTTACTCGAAACATATGCTTTTTTTAAGGCTTGCAAACACAAAAAGTAGTTTTTTACTCAATATTACTGTAATGTTCTTAGAATTCTGAGATAATGCGAAAAAAGCAATAAAAATGTATTCAAACACAACTTTTAAACCAAACATGCAAAATGGTTAATAATGCCTGGAGACATGTATCTTTGTTAGTTTTACTAGAAAAATGATCTTTTTTAAAGTTTGCAAAGACACAAGCTATTTTTTTTTAATTCAATATGACAGTACAACAGTCATACTAAATATAAAAGTTATATAAATATATCTCCAAAACCAAACATGCATCATGTCTAAAAATGCCTGTAATATTGTATCTACGTGAGTTTGTAAGGTTTGCAAAAACAAAAAGTAGTTTTTTACTCAATATGAAAGTAATGTTCTTAGAATCCTGAGATAATGTGAAAAAAGCAATACAAATTTATTCAAACACAACTTTTAAACCAAACATTTAAAATGTCTAAAAATGCCTGTAATATTCAATCCATGTAAGTTTTACTAGAATCAATTGTTTTTGTAAGGTTTGCAAATACAAAAATTAGGTTTTACACATAATGACAGTATAACTGTAACAATCAATATGACAGTTATTTAATTATAACTCCTAACCACACATGAAACATGTCTAATAATGCATGAAAAAATGTATCTTTATGAGTGTTACTAGAAACATTTTCTTTTGTAAAGTTTGCAAATACACAAGTTAGTTTTTTTTACTCATTATGACAGTATAACTGCCACACTCAATATGACAGTTATTTAAACATAACTCTTAAAGGCCTACTGAAAGCCACTACTACCGACCACGCAGTCTGATAGTTTATATATCAATGATGAAATCTTAACATTATAACACATGCCAATACGGCCGGGTTAACTTATAAAGTGACATTTTAAATTTGCCGCTAAACTTCCGGTTCGAAACGCCTCTGAGGATGACGTATGCGCGTGACGTAGCCCGGGGAACAGAGGTATGCCTTCCCGATTGAATACAGTACAAAAAAGCTCTGTTTTCATTTCATAATTCCACAGTATTCTGGACATCTGTGTTCGTGAATCTGTTGCAATTATGTTCATTGCATTATGGAGAAAGAAGCTGAGCAAGCAAAGAAGAAAGTTGTCGGTGCGAAACGGACGTATTTTTCGAACGAAGTCAGCAACAACAGTACACAGCCGGCGCGTCTTTGTTTACATTCCCGAAAGATGCAGTCAGGATGGAAGAACTCGGATAACAGAGACTCTAACCAGGAGGACTTTTGACTTCGATACACAGACGCCTGTAGAGAACTGGGACAACACAGACTCTTACCAGGATTACTTTGATTTGGATGACAAAGACGCAGACGTGCTACAGTGAGTATGCAGCTTTGGCTTCTAAACATTTGATCGCTTGACCGTATGTGCGCAACTTTTTTTTTGCGTATGTACGTAACTTTTTTAAAATATATAAGCTTTATGAACCTTGGGTTAGGTGAACGGTCTTTTGGGCTGAGTGATTGTGTGTGTTGATCAGGTGTTTGAATTGTATTGGCGTGTTCTATGGAGCTAGGAGCTAGCATAGGAGCTAGGAGTTAGCATAACAAAGACGTAGGTGTTTTTATGCAGGATTAATTTGTGTCATATTAAATATAAGCCTGGTTGTGTTGTGGCTAATAGAGTAAATCTATGTCTTGTGTTTATTTACTGTTTTAGTCATTCCCAGCTGAATACCAGGTACCGTGAGTATGCAGCCTTGGCTGCTAAACATTTGATAGCTTGCCAGTACGTGTGCGTCACGTACGTCCATCCATCCATCCATCTTCTTCCGCTTATCCGAGGTCGGGTCGCGGGGGCAGCAGCTTAAGCAGGGAAGCCCAGACTTCCCTCTCCCCAGCCACTTCGTCCAGCTCCTCCCGGGGGATCCCGAGGCGTTCCCAGGCCAGCCGGGAGACATAGTCTTCCCAACGTGTCCTGGGTCTTCCCCGTGGCCTCCTACCGGTCGGACGTGCCCTAAACACCTCCCTAGGGAGGCGTTCGGGTGGCATCCTGACCAGATGCCCGAACCACCCCATCTGGCTCCTCTCGTAACTTTTTAAAAATATATAAGCTTTATGAACCTTGGGTTAGGTGAACGGTCTTTTGGGCTGAGTGATTGTGTGTGTTGATCAGGTGTTTGAATTGTATTGGCGTGTTCTATGGAGCTAGGAGCTAGCAGAAGAGCTAGGAGCTAGCATAACAAACACGTAGGTGTTTTTATGCAGGATTAATTTGTGGCATATTAAATATAAGCCTGGTTGTGTTGTGGCTAATAGAGTATATATATGTCTTGTGTTTATTTACTGTTGTAGTCATTCGCAGCTGAATATCAGGTCACCCCCGGCTCTCACAGCATCTTCCCTATCTGAATAGCTTCAACTCCCCACTAGTCCTTCACTTGCACTTTACTCATCCACAAATCTTTCATCCTCGCTCAAATTAATGGGGAAATTGTCGCTTTCTCGGTCCGAATCTCTCTCACTTCATGCGGCCATCATTGTAAACAATAGGGAACTTTGCGTATATGGTCAATTGACTACGTCACGCTACTTCCGGTAGGGGCAAGCCTTTTTTTATCAGATACCAAAAGTTGCGATCTTTATCGTCGTTGTTCTATACTAAATCCTTTCAGCAAAAATATGGCAATATCGCGAAATGATCAAGTATGACACATAGAATAGATCTGCTATCCCCGTTTAAATTAAAAAAATTCATTTCAGTAGGCCTTTAAACTACACATGAAAAATGACTAACAATGCCTGAAATAATGCATTCTTGTGAGTTTTACTCGAAACATATGCTTTTTTTAAGGCTTGCAAACACAAAAAGTAGTTTTTTACTCAATATGACTGTAATGTTCTTAGAATCCTGAGATAATGCGAAAAAAGCAATAAAAATGTATTTAAACATAACTCCTAAACAACCATGCAAATTGGCTTATAATGCCTGGAGACATGTATCTTTGTTAGTTTTACTAGAAAAATGATCTTTTGTAAAGTTTGCAAAGACACAAGCTAGTTTTTTTTTAATTCAATATGACAGTACCCACACAGCAAAAACACTCCGCGGCGGATCCCCCGCGCAGGTATCGCGCTTTCCGGAACGGAACTGCGAAACGGACCCGCATCGGCGTCCATTTGCACTCAGGAACGTATCCGCCACGGCGGCAGGTAGCGGATCCGCCGTGGCGGCGCGCTGAATGCGCTCCGCACCCATGATCAAAGCCTTATTTCCGCAGCGGGTGCGCCGTGACGGCGCGCTGCATCCGCTCCGCACCCAAGATCAAAGCCTAACCTCCCACCGCGGACCAGCAACGGACTCATAAAAACCCTGGCTCATCTGGCCGTTTTTGACCCCTTTATCTTATTTTCAAAATCCCTTCTGTTCTTGCTGTAGGATAAAATAGGAAACTAAAAAATTCACTAAGCCCTACTACAGCAATATAGGCTTACATATGCATTGCCTTGTATTTTTAAACTAACAATATTGTCAATAGGCAGAAACAGAAAATGGTCAATTCACTCTATAAAGTAAATATATATAATATATATTTAAAAAGTAAATATACATATTTAATCTATTAGGCTACAACTTCAAGGAAACGCTGCTCCATGCACAGCTAACATATCAGAAAATGAATAACTGGTGAATGACAAGAAGTCCAATAAAGGGTTGTTTATTTATACGTATACATCTCTATTCCTCCTGAGGAGGTGGAAGCGGGACTTGTCTCCTCGTTGCCCGATCCCCCGCCAAGTTGAACCACCTGATGGCGTGTTTGGTGACCTCGGCGTCCGTGGCTGACCTTGTCAACACATTTTTACTCACAGCACCTGTAATCAAACAAGATTACAAGACAGATACGTTTATGTTTATGGTAGGAAGCATCCAAAGCCAAGTATGCTTACACAATACAAAATATGTGATAGGTATTAAGGAGATTACATTTGAAAAAAAAAACATGACTTAAAGTTACTGGAGGTGGTTAAAATAAGGTGCGTAAACTATGAATTTGTGATCAGGGTATAGGTGTGCAAGACATCCAAAATGTTTAAACAATATCGTTATTTGGTTCCTTGATCACAGTACTTGTTTGGCTCTGTTGGATGACGGCGGCGGGGGTTTGGGGGTGGGGGGCATAAATAAATATCCATAACCCAACTTTGGGAGGTTGACATTGTTTTCTTATTATATTTGTACTATCATTCTATGTTTGTATTCGTGTAGGCCAGGGGTGTCCAAAGTGCGGCCCGGGGGCCATTTGCGGCCTGCAGGTCATTTTTTAACGGCCCCAGGGCACATTTTTAAAAAATATGATCGAAATAAATAAAAAACATTAAAAGTGGCATTTAAAGAGCAAACAGGTGAAATGTAACAGGAAAATGTAGCAATGTTTACTCTAATCACACAAAGCTGCCATGTAGGCTGTTTCTTTCTTTAAAAAAGGGACTGTGTGGCGAAGTTGGTAGAGTGGCTGTGCCAGCAATCGGAGTGTTGCTGGTTACTGGGGTTCAATTCCCACCTTCTACCTTCCTAGTCACGTCCGTTGTGTCCTTGGGCAAGACACTTCACCCTTTGCCTCTGATGGCTGCTGGTTAGCGCCTTGCATGGCAGCTCCCGCCATCAGTGTGTGAATGTGTGTGTGAATGGGTAAATGTGGAAATACTGTCAAAGCGCTTTGAGTACCTTGAAGGTAGAAAAGCGCTATACAAGTGTAACCCATTTATCATTTATCATTTATAAAAATAATAATGAATCAAAATCAATGTCATTATGAATTATTGACCTATTCAAGGCTTAAGAAGTTTACCTTCGCAATCAGCTGGTCTTGGTTGTGCTTAATAGTTTCCAGCAGGCTAAGGATCTGGATTACCTCAGGCGCTGTTGACAAACAGCAGTATAAAATTAACATGTTTCAGTGTTTATCCTCATTACTCATAATCCTGACATTAGCTATTGACCTTAGTTAATGACAAAAGTTATTGACAAAGTTTGAAGAAAATATGTGATTGCTTGTGAATTTGAATTTTTTCCAAAATTTGTGGCACAGAATGACCATCCAGTAATTGCTCACCAGAGCAGGAAATGTTGTCGGCCATTCTTTCCCCTCGCCATGTTGGCCTGTAGGCCAGGCTGGATCCAGGCTCCTCTGTCTGCCACATGTTGAGGGCTGCTGGTGAGGGGGGTGGAGGGAGTCGAGGAGGGACTGCCGTTCCTAGTGAGGTGGGCATTGTGAGAGAGCCATCAGTTAACCATGACTGGTAATACCCAAGGGGCCTATCTATACACTAATATTTCAGAGATCAGTCCCTACCTTGTGTAACTCTCTGCATGTTTAATGCAGGTGCTGGTGAAGGCATATGAATGCGTCCTTCCCCATGGTGAGGTGCTAAGGGAGATAAATTGGTATTAAATGGTTTAGATCTGTTAACCATGGTTACTGGATGCTGAGATATTATTTTGGAGATCAGTCTTTACCTAGAAAGTTATCTCCAGTTGAGGAGTCGAGTTGACAAGTACTCATGACTCTTGCTGGCACTCGGCGAGACGGTGGAGCTGGGAGAAGGGATACAAGGAGAAGGGAATATCTTTAGCACTAAGAATGTTAACCATATCTTTAATATTAATGTGGTGGTTTTGTTGTTTTCGATGTTAAGAGATTATTCCTTACTCTGCCTGTGCAATTGGCTTGCCAACCCCAGAGATGTGAGGTCACTATTTCCCGGGTCTTCTTCGCTATCATCTGAGTCCCCGAGACGATGGCTGTTGGGTAACCATATCATTAGGATTATTGCAATACCAAAATTGCCAAATATACAAATAGTACAAGCATCTCTGGTCTATTTTTGAATGCTACCGGAAATAACCTTCCTATTACTGTAGAAACATGACAAAAACAAGACGGAACACACTTACACTGGCTTCCTGTTCCTTTTTTCTGGCAGCTCCTCGTTCTCTGCCTCAGATTGCAGGTCTGAGGTGTTGCAGTCCTTTCCATATTGTTGCATTATTTTTAATGCGTCTTTGTAGTTGTCTAAAATTGAATATGTTAAAATGAACATGAGTTTCAAATTAGCTGTAGAGCTGAACAGAATATTATTATTATTGATGATGATAAATCAGGTCTCTCTCTTACAAGAGACCTGGTCAGAACATAGACACAATAGGTTATTCCAAGCATAAAGAGAAGCAACTATGACGTTATTTTTAAACAAGAAGATTATGAATTTGCATACCACAAGTTCGGACAACAGAAACGTCTAATATTGGCCAGTTTGGCTCATGCTGCACCTCATTTAAAGCGGCCCTTTCAATTCTGTCGGTGTTTTTATAGCTGGGCCAGAAAACCATCCTATCATCATACCATCCACTTGGGACAACCGCAATGTCCCTGTTCATTATAAATTTAATCAGATGAAAAGGCACCCTTAACGTAGAAAGAAAGAAAAGGGGTATTTATTCATCGTCAAAGGAACAACGTGGACAAAAGCATGCACAGGTGTTAGTGTATACAAATAAGCAAGTAAGATTAGCTGAGATTTTACCTGAATGGGGCCCCAAGGTGGTAAGAACTATAAGAAAGGTAAAAGTACAGGTCATAATAGTCAGAACTTCAGCTCAATCGTAAAGTAGGGTTTGAAATTATGGGTGTAGTGTATACAGAGATCAGTCCCTACCTTGTGTAACTCTCTGCATGTTTAATGCATGTGCTGGTGAAGGCATATGAATACATCCTTCCCCATGGTGAGGTGCTAAGGGAGATAAATTGGTATTAAATGGTTGTGATCTGTTAACCATGGTTACTGGATGCTGAGATATTATTTTGGAGATCAGTCTTTACCTAGAAAGTTATCTCCAGTTGAGGAGTCGAGTTGACAAGTACTCATGACTCTTGCTGGCACTCGGCGAGACGGTGGAGCTGGGAGAAGGGATACAAGGAGAGGGGAATATCTTTAGCACTAAGAATGTTAACAATATCTTTAATATTAATGTGGTGGTTTCGTTTACAACGCTAAATATATCCTGTGGTGTACCTCAGGGATCAATATAGGACCTAAATTATTCAATGTCTAGATAAATGACATTTGTAAAGTTACAAAAGATTTAAAGTTAGTATTATTTGCGGATGATACAACAGCGTTTTGTTCAGGAGAGAACACACAGAAGATAATACAAATAATAACAGAAGAAATTAACAAATTAAAAAGATGGTTTGACAAAAACAGACTATCTTTGAATCTCAGTAAAACTAAAATAATGCTATTTGGTAACAGTAGAAAAGAAAGTCAAACACAAATACAAATAGACGGAATAGAAATTGAAAGAGTAAATGAAACCAAATTTCCAGGTATAATGATTGATGATAAATTGAACTGGAAATCTCAAGTAAAAAATATACAACATAAAGTAGCAAGAAACACGTCAATAATGAATAAAGCAAAACATGTTCTAGACAAAAAATCACTTCATATTCTCTACTGTTCACTAGTGTTACATATCTGAGTTATTGTGTAGAAATATGGGGACATAATTACAAAAGTACACTTCATTCATTAACGGTGTTACAAAAAAGATCAGTTAGAATAATATATAATGTTGGATATAGAGAACACACAAATCCTTTATTTATTGAATCAAAGATACTGAAATTCCACGACATAGTGAATTTGCAAACAGCTAAAATTATAAACAAAGCAAACTATAACCTGCTACCCAAGAATATACAACAATTCTTCTCAAAAAAAGAGGAGAAAAATAATCTTAGAGAGAAATGTAATTTAAAACATTTGTACGCACGTACAACACTTAAGACCTTCAGTATATCAGTATGTGGAATTAAATTATGGAATGCATTAAGCAAAGCAATCAAACAATGTACTAATATGATCAATTATTTATGCTTACATGTGGAAATAATAATAATAATAGTAAATAAAATAATAATAATAAAAAAAGGTAAATAAAGCATAAAATAGTCTCTAATAAATTAATTAAATAAAAAACAGCATATAAAATATATACATCAGCAAATAACAAAAATATAGATCAAGAAAAAAGATCCTTAATATGTGCAGCAATTTTTCCCACTCACATCACCTCATATTTTTTTCTACAATTAACTATGCCAAAAAACACATAGACATACCTTTTTTTTGTAATGGAAACAAAAACAACAGGGCGTCACACACAGCTAGTCCACAGTAAACAGGATCTCGAGCTCCACTAAAGAACAAAGAAATAAATAATACACACTCATATTAATGGCAAAGAACGGCTGTTTCCACTCCGTTAACGTTACGTTGTTGACTAACGCAGTAACGTTAGCGACCTGGGCCTAAACAACACTGACAATAAAGTAATACGCTTTCGTTTCAAGCAGTTGGAAATATGTGGAATATCGTAGCATGTAACCTACACACATTCACAGCGTCTAAGAAAAGATGGCCTAAGTTAACTGTATTGAACTTTTTACTCACCGGCTTCACGTGGGAAACTTTCACATTCTGGAGTCGGGGTCCCCCGGAACACAAAACACAGATAAAAGACAATTTTACAATAGCACGGCGAAAAAATGACCGTCGTTGTGTGGGGTTTTTGACGAATAACACTCTTTTCCACTTTTCTTCGCTCGGGCCTCACCTACCACGTGCAGCCATTTTGAAATTTCTCGATACGTGACGTCAGACGCACGTCCCCATGCAAAGCATTCTGGGAGGCGGCGCTGGAAATAAAATAGCCTTTTTTTACAGAATATAAAGTTTTACTGCTAGTCCTAATATCAAACAACGTCATTACAATCATACATAAATGATGATGGAAACACAAAGGCTGATCTTTACTGCGAATGTAGCAATAAATAAATAAATCTATACTTACGTTCGTGTTCCAGCAAAGAAAGTCCAGAGATCTTGGCTCATGCGCGTACACGCTAGTAGGCGCGTCCACGTCTGCGGGTGTAGACATTGGTCGGCTCAGCGCGCGTAGGCGGAGCCTATAACTCTAGGCGGCGCGCGCCGGTTTAGTTTGTCGCGTCCGCGTATGCGAATCAGACACGAGTCCGCTCAGGATCAGCTGTCTGACCGTACAATTTTCAGAGGCGGAGCTGTATCCTCTAGGCGGAGCCAAAACGAATGTGACAGTAACGCGGGTTGGGCGACTTGAAGGCGGATCCGTATAGCAGTCTTCTGCTGTGTGGGTATAACAGTCATACTAAATATAAAAGTTATATAAACATAACTCCAAAACCAAGAACATTACTTTCATATTGAGTAAAAAACTACTTTTTGTTTTTGCAAACCTTACAAACTCACGTAGATACAATATTACAGGCATTTTTAGACATGATGTATCATGTCTAAAAATGCCTGTAATATTGTATATATTGAATAAAAAAAGACTAGCTTGTGTCTTTGCAAACTTTACAAAAGATCATTTTTCTAGTAAAACTAACAAAGATACATGTCTCCAGGCATTATTAGACGATTTGCATGTGTTGTTTAGGAGTTTTGTTTAAATACATTTTTATTGCTTTTTTTGCATTATCTCAGGATTCTAAGAACATTACAGTCATATTGAGTAAAAAACTACTTTTTGTGTTTGCAAGCCTTAAAAAAGCATATGTTTCGAGTAAAACTCACAAGAATGCATTATTTCAGGCATTGTTAGTCATTTTTCATGTGTAGTTTAAGAGTTATGTTTAACAGTCATACTAAATATGAACATTATATATACATAACTCCAAAACCAAACATGCATCATGTTTAAAAATGCATTTAATATTGTATCTACGTGAGTTTGGAAGGTTTGCAAAAACAAAAAGTAGTTTTTTACTCAATATGAAAGTAATGTTCTTAGAATCCTGAGATAATGCGAAAAAAGTAATAAAAATGTATTCCAACATAATTCCTAAACCAAAGATGCAAAATGTCTAAAAATGTCTGTAACATGTGAGTTTTACTAGATTTAGTTGTTTTTTTAAGGTTTGCAAATACATAAATTAGGTTTTACTCACTATGACAGTATTTGTCACACTCAATATGACAGTTATTTAAACATAACTCCTAAACCACACATGAAAAATGGCTAATAATGCCTGAAATAATGCATCCTTGGGAGTTTTACTGGAAACATATGCTATTTTTAATCTTGCAAACACAAAAAGTAGTTTTTTACTCAATATGACTGTAATGTTCTTAGAATCCTGAGATAATGCGGAAAAAACCCAATAAAAATGTATTTAAACATAACTCCTAAACAACACATGCAAAATGGATAATAATGCCTGGAGACATGTATCTTTGTCAGTTTTACTAGAAAAATTATCTTTTTGTTAAGTTTGCAAAGACACAAGCTAGTTTTTTTTTATTCAATATGACAGTATAACAGTCATACTAAATATACAATTTATATAAACATAACTCCAAAACCAAACATGCATCATGTCTAAAAATGCCTGTAATATTGTATCTATGTGAGTTTGTAAGGTTTGCAAAAACAAAAAGTAATGTTTTACTCAATATAAAAGTAACGTTCTTAGAATCCTGAGATAATGCGAAAAAAGCAATAAAAATGTATTCAAACACAACTTTTAAACCAAACATGTAAATTGTCTAAAAATGCCTGTAATATTGAATCTATGTAAGTTTTACTAGAATCAATAGTTTTTGTAAGGTTTGCAAATACAAAAATTAGGTTTTACACATAATGACATTAACTGTAACACTCAATATGACAGTTATTTAATTATAACTCCTAACCACACATGAAACATATCTAATAACGCGTGAAGAAATGTATCTTTGTGAGTGTTACTAGAAACATTTTCTTTTGTAAAGTTTGCAAAGACACAAGTTAGTTTTTTTTACTCAATATGACAGTAAAACTGCCACACTCAATATGACAGTTATTTAAACATAACTCTTAAACTACACATGAAAAAAGACTAACAATGCCTGAAATAATGCATTCTTGTGAGTTTTACTTGAAACATATGCTTTTTTTAGGCTTGCAAACACAAACTTTTTTTTTTTTACTCAATATGACAGTAATATTCTTAAAATATTGAGATAATGCGAAAAAAACAATAAAAATGTATTCCAACATAATTCCTAAACCAAACATGCAAAATGGCTAATAATGCCTGGAGACATGTATCTTTGTTAGTTTTACTAGAACAATGTTCTTTTGTAAAGTTTGCAAAGACACAAACTAGTTTTTTTATATTCAATATGACAGTATAACAGTCATACTAAATATAATAATAATAATAATACCTGGGATTTATATAGCGCTTTTCTAAGTAGCCAAAGTCGCTTTACATGTTAAAAATATGAAAGTTATATAAACATAACTCCAAAACCACACATGCGTCATGTCTAAAAATGCCTGTAATATTGTATCTATGTGAGTTTTACTAGAATCAGTTGTTTTTGTAAGGTTTGTAAATACAAAAATTTGGTTTGACTCACTATGACAGTATACTTTCACACTCAACATGACAGTTATTTAAACATAACTCCTAAACCACACATGCAAAATGGCTAATATTGCCTGGAGAAATGTATATTTGTGAGTTTTACTGGAACAAAAATATTTTGTAAGTTTTGCAAAATCAAAAAGAAGTTTTTTACTCAATAAGAAAGTATTCTATGACCCCATAGCAGGGGTCATAGAGGTCGGGTGCGATGTGAGCTGGGCGGCAGCCGAAGGCAGGGCACTTGGCGGTCCGATCCTCGGCTACAGAAGCTAGCTCTTGGGACGTGGAACGTCACCTCGCTGGGGGGGAAGGAGCCTGAGCTAGTGCGCGAGGTGGAGAAGTTCCGGCTAGACATAGTCGGACTCACTTCGACGCACAGCAAGGGCTCTGGAACCAGTTCTCTCGAGAGGGGCTGGACACTCTTCCACTCTGGCGTTGCCGGCAGTGAGAGGCGACGGGCTGGGGTGGCAATTCTTGTTGCCCCCCGTCTCAGAGCCTGCATGTTGGAGTTCAACCCGGTGGACGAGAGGGTAGCTTCCCTCCGCCTTCGGGTGGGGGAACGGGTCCTGACTGTGGTTTGCGCTTACACACCAAACAGCAGTTCAGAGTACCCACCCTTTTTGGATTCACTCGAGGGAGTACTTGAGAGTGCTCCCCCGAGTGATTCCCTCGTTCTACTGGGGGACTTCAACGCTCATGTTGGCAGCGACAGTGAAACCTGGAGAGGCGTGATTGGGAAGAATGGCCGCCCGGATCTGAACCCGAGCGGTGTTTTGTTATTGGACTTTTGTGCCCGTCACAGATTGTCCATAACGAACACCATGTTCAAACATAAGGGTGTCCATATGTGCACTTGGCACCAGGACACCCTAGGCCGCAGTTCCAAGATCGACTTTGTAGTTGTGTCGTCGGATTTGCGGCCTCATGTTTTGGACACTCGGGTGAAGAGAGGGGCGGAGCTTTCTACCGATCACCACTTGGTGGGGAGTTGGCTGCGATGGTGGGGGAGGATGCCGGACAGACCTGGCAGGCCCAAACGCATTGTGAGGGTTTGCTGGGAACGTCTGGCAGGGTCTCCTGTCAGAGAGAGTTTCAATTCCCACCTCCGGAAGAACTTGTCACGAGGGAGGTGCTGGACATTGAGTCCGAATGGACCATGTTCCGCTCCTCTATTGTCGAGGCGGCTGATTGGAGTTGTGGCCGCAAGGTAGTTGGTGCCTGTCGTGGCGGTAATCCTAGAACCCGTTGGTGGACACCGGCGGTGAGGGATGCCGTCAAGCTGAAGAAGGAGTCCTATCAGGTTCTTTTGGCTCATAGGACTCCTGAGGCAGCGGACAGGTACCGACAGGCCAAGCGGTGTGCGGCTTCAGCGGTCGCAGAGGCAAAAACTCGGACATGGGAGGAGTTCGGGGAAGCCATGGAAAACGACTTCCGGACGGCTTCGAAGCGATTCTGGACCACCATCCGCCGCCTCAGGAAGGGGAAGCAGTGCACTATCAACACCGTGTATGGTGAGGATGGTGTTCTCCTGACCTCGACTGCGGATGTTGTGGATCGGTGGAGGGAATACTTCGAAGACCTCCTCAATCCCACCAACACGTCTTCCTATGAGGAAGCAGTAGCTGGGGAATCTGTGGTGGGCTCTCCTATTTCTGGGGCTGAGGTTGCTGAGGTAGTTAAAACGCTCCTCGGTGGCAAGGCCCCGGGGGTGGATGAGATCCGCCCGGTGTTCCTTAAGGCTCTGGATGCTGTGGGGCTGTCTTGGTTGACAAGACTCTGCAGCATCGCGTGGACATCTAGGGCGGTACCTCTGGATTGGCAGACCAGGGTGGTGGTTCCTCTCTTTAAGAAGGGGAACCAAAGGGTGTGTTCTAACTATTGTGGGATCACACTCCTCAGCCTTCCCGGTAAGGTCTATTCAGGTGTGCTGGAGAGGAGGCTACGCCGGATAGTCGAATCTCGGATTCAGGCTGAACAGTGTGGTTTTCGTCCTGGTCGTGAACTGTGGACCAGCTCTATACTCTCGGCAGGGTCCTTGAGGGTGCATGGGAGTTTGCCCGACCAGTCTACATGTGTTTTGTGGACTTGGAGAAGGCATTCGACCGTGTCACTCGGGAAGTCCTGTGGGGAGTGCTCAGAGAGTATGGGGTATCGAACTGTCTGATTGTGGCGGTCCGCTCCCTGTATGATCAGTGCCAGAGTTTGGTCCGCATTGCCGGCAGTAAGTCGGACACGTTTCCAGTGAGGGTTGGACTCCGCCAAGGCTGCCCTTTGTCACCCATTCTGTTCGTAACTTTTATGGACAGAATTTCTAGGCGCAGTTGAGGGGATCTGGTTTAGTTTGGTGGCTGCAGGATTAGGTCTCTGCTTTTTGCAGATGATGTGGTCCTGATGGCTTCATCTGGCCAGGATCTTTAGCTCTCACTGGATCGGTTCCCAGCTGAGTGTGAAGCGACTGGGATGAGAATCAGCACCTCCAAGTCAGAGTCCATGGTTCTCGCCTGGAAAAGGGTGGAGTGCCATCTCCAGGTTGCGGAGGAGACCATGCCCCAAGTGGAGGAGTTCAAGTACCTCGGAG
Source organism: Entelurus aequoreus (assembly GCF_033978785.1). Classification (NCBI taxonomy): domain Eukaryota; kingdom Metazoa; phylum Chordata; class Actinopteri; order Syngnathiformes; family Syngnathidae; genus Entelurus; species Entelurus aequoreus. The sequence continues at coordinate 20,925,434 of NC_084745.1, read as the reverse complement.
TCTTGTTCACGAGTGAGGGAAGAGTGGATCGTGAGATCGACAGGTGGATCGGTGCGGCGTCTTCAGTAATGCGGACGCTGTATCGATCCGTTGTGGTGAAGAAGGAGCTGAGCCGGAAGGCAAAGCTCTCAATTTCCCGGTCGATCTACGTTCCCATCCTCACCTATGGTCATGAGTTTTGGGTTATGACCAAAGGACAAGATCACGGGTACAAGCGGCCGAAATGAGTTTCCTCCGCCGGGTGGCGGGGCTCTCCCTTAGAGATAGGGTGAGAAGCTCTGCCATCCGGGGGGAGCTCAAAGTAAAGCCGCTGCTCCTCCACATCGAGAGGAGCCAGATGAGGTGGTTCGGGCATCTGGTCAGGATGCCACCCGAACGCCTCCCTAGGAGGTGTTTAGGGCACGTCCGACCGGTAGGAGGCCACGGGGAAGACCCAGGACACGTTGGGAAGACTATGTCTCCCGGCTGGCCTGGGAACGCCTCGGGATCCCCCGGGAAGAGCTGGACGAAGTGGCTGGGGAGAGGGAAGTCTGGGTTTCCCTACTTAGGCTGCTGCCCCCGCGACCCGACCTCGTATAAGCGGAAGAAGATGGATGGATGGATGGATGGATATTCTTAGAATTCTAAAATGCAAAAAAAGCAAAAAAAAAATTATTCAAACACAACTCCTAAACCAAACATGTAAAATGTGTAAAAATGCCTGTAATATTGAATCTATGTGAGTTTTACAAGAATCAGTTGTTTTTGTAAGGTTTGCAAATACAAAAATTAGGTTTTACACATAATGACAGTATAACTGCCACACTCAATATGACAGTTATTTAAACATAACTCCTAAAGCACATGAACAATGTAAAAAAAATCTTGAAGAAATGTATCTTTGTGAGTGTTACTAAAACATTTTCTTTTGTAAGGCTTGCAAAGACACAAGTTAGTTTTTTTTTACTCAATACGACAGTTATTTAAACATAATTCTTAAACTACACATGAAAAATGACTAACAATGCCTGAAATAATGCATTCTTGTGAGTTTTACTCGAAACATATGCTTTTTTAAGGCTTGCAAACACAGCTTGTGTGGTGTTTGAGTTGTCCGACTTTTTGTGTGGCCATAAACGCACCAGTGGCTTAGTGGTATGCGTGTTGGTGACAGATGACAAGTTGGTTTTGGCCTGGTTTGTACGGCAGAAAATGACTAGTTTTTCGAGATAGAAGTATTTTACTCATATTTTTGGTGTGGTTATGGCCGAATACAAACAGTTTTGCTCAATAAAATGATCGATATAATTCCTGTCCTCGAAGCATCTCGATAGACGTTACAATAATCGAACGGTGTTCAATTGAACGGTGTTGACGAACACCGTTAGGGCCGCTTGTTGTCACTGTCACCCAAAGTTGCATTTCAAAATTACACAGAATAAATGTGTTTATTTTGTTTAGAATTCAGATGGGTTTGATTTGGTGCGCGACATATATTTGGACGCTCGAGCAGTGCGCAATTGCGCAGGCGCCCACTTTAGAGGGAACGTTGCTCACAGGGCACAGAGGAGGCATCAGTGCGATACAGTTCGCATATCGGTCATGTGACCAAAGCAGCTCATGATCATTCACGTGACTTTCTAAAAGCGGTACGCGCACCGACACAGGGTATCGCTCTATGAGCTCGACGCATGCGCTGGTGAATCTGTGTTGTCGGACCCATCACTATTTGATATTGCCTCAAGGGCCAAGTAAAATTACACGGCGGGCCAAATTTGGCCCACGGGCCAGAGTTTGACACCCATGGCCTAAAGTATTGTATCTTTGTCAGTTTTACTGGGAAAAAAAACATTTTGTAAGGTTTGCAAAGACACAAGTTAGTTTTTACTCAATATGACAGTATCTGTCATACTAAATATAAAAGTTATATAAACATAACTCCAAAACTAAACATGGATTATGTTAAAAAATACCTGTAATATTGTATCTGTGTGAGTTTTATTAGAATCAGATGTTTTTGTAAGGTTTATAAATACAAAAATTAGGTTTTACTCATAATGACAGTATAACTGCCACATTCAATATGACAGTTATTTAAACATAACTCCTATACCACACATGCAAAATGGCTAATAATGCCTGAAGTTTTACTGGGAAAAAAATTATCTTGTAAGATTTGCAAAGACACAAGTTAGTTTTTTTACTCAATATGACAGCATAACTGTCATATGGAATATGAAAGTTATATAAACAGAACTCCAAAACTAAACATGCATTATGTGTAAAAATGGCTGTAATATTGTATCTATGTGAGTTTTACTAGAATCGGATGTTTTTTGTAAGGTTTACAAATACAAAAATTGGGTTTTACTCATAATGACAGTTTAACTGCCTCATTCAATATGACAGTTATTTAAACATAACTTCTTACCACATATGCAAAATGGCTAATAATGCCTGAAGTAATGTATCTTTGTGAGTTTACTGGAAAAAAAAATTGTATGGTTTGCAAAGACACAAGTTAGTTTTTTTACTCAATATGACAGTATAACTGTCATACTAAATATAATAAATGATAAATGATAAAAGGGTTATACTTGTATAGCGCTTTTTTACCTTCAAGCTACTCAAATATGAAAGTTATATAAACATAACTCTAAATTTAAACATTCATTACGTCTTAAAATGCCTCTAATATTGTATCTGTGTGAGTTTTACTAGAATCAGATGTTTGTGTAAGGTTTACAAATACAAAAATTAGGTTTTACTCATAATGACAGTATAACTGCCACATTCAACATCACAGTTATTTAAACATAACTCCTAAACCACACATGCAAAATGGCTAATTATGCCTGAATTAATGTATCTTTGTGAGTTTTACTGGGGAAAAAAATATTTTGTAAGGTTTGCAAAGACACAAGTTAGTTTGTTTACTCAATATTTCATACTAAAAATGAAAGTTATATAAACATAACTCAGAAACCAAACATGCATTACGTCTAAAAATGCCTGTAATATTGTATCTATGTGAGTTTTACCAGAATCAGATGTTTTGTCATAATTATGAAATGTTATCTCAGTTTTGGCTTTTTTTCATTTAAGTATGACTTTTTAACACCTAATTTCAATTTTTAATCTCATAATTTTGACTTTATATCTCATAAATATGATTCACCATTGGGGTATTTGTTTAGTGGCATAAACGGGCTACCATGCTGCTAGTATATTACATTTTGTATTTAATGTGACAAAATATGTTTATGATGCTAAGATATTATGTTTGGGTTAGCGTTATGCGGTATACCGGTAGAAGTAAAGTACCGCGGTAGTAATGAATCAAAAAAGGTACTATACTCCCTTTGAAAAATAGGGGTTCCCTTTTTTTTTTTTTTTTAACGGGCATGACGGTGCGCCGTCGTCACGCCATGACATTGCTAGTTTTGCGAGCAGAGGAGCATGTTCGGCAGCGCACAATCACGGAGTACTTACAAGCAGACACAGTGTGTAGACAGAAAAGGGAGAATGGATGCATTTTGTTTTAAAAACTAACGATAAATGTGAAGTTATAACATTGAAACTCCACTCTACAGGAGGTGCTTTAAAACATGGCTAGTGGCTAATGTCCATCCGCAGTCTGCAGTGTTTTAACTATTTCTAAATCACTAAGCCTCTCCTCCATGGCGACGAATTAAGTACGTTTCTTAAGAGTATCATCCCTGCAGGACGAGGAATAGCTAAACATGTTTCACTATACACCGTAAGAGGATACAATAGCTCACCAAAGTCACCACTAAAAATAGGTAGCGCTCCTCAATGTAAACAAATGCCATGGGTGGATCTACACCTGACATCCACTGTAATGATACCAAGTACAGGAGCGTATCTAGTTGATACTACTATGATAGCATCAATTTATTTATCGTCACAAAATCTTTTTTCCTTTTTTTAAAATGTATATTATGTTTTTAAACTCAAGAAATACATCCGGACACATGAGGACTTTGAATATGACCAATGTATGATCATGTAACTACTCGATACCTACATTTCTGGTATCATCCAAATCTAATATAAAGTATCCAAACAACAAAAGAATAAGTGTTTATTACATTTAACACAAGTGTAGATGGAACATGTTAAAACAAAAAGTAACCAGCTATTAACAGTAAATGAACAAGTAGATTATAATCAATTTTTACAACTTGTCCTTCATAAAATAATAGAATGAGAAAAGACACAATATGTTATTGCGTATGTCAGCCTTTGTTTGTTTACTTACTAATAAAAGACAAGTCGTCTTGTATGTTCACTATTTTAATTAAGGCCAAAATTCGGGACAACCCTCGTTTGGGTTGTCAAATGCTTGGCTAACTATGCCATTTCTTTGATTATTGCCAATCTTATTAGCATCACATGCATACATATAAAATCTACCACATTTAGAAGTTTAACTCGTGTTGACCCACTTAGAGTACACTAGCTGACTTCTTTAAATCGTATTTTGTAAAGATGTAATAAGTGGGCCACATTTAATTATCTTGCATAATCTTCTGAAGTATATTGTTTGTTTTGCTCATTTTCTCTGAGAGAGAGAGTATTGAAATAATTACAATTTACTTTTAATGTAAAATAATTATCTTTAGTTCTGTATAAGTGATCATTTAACAAATACATAAACAAAAGGTTTAAGATAATTTCCTGGCTTTTAAAAATAATGCTTAATAGCAGTGTTTGAGGTGAGAATGACGCCATCTGGTGGCCGTAGATCGAAAAAGCACAGTTAGAGGAGAACATGAATTTAGACTGTTTTTTTAAACACATTTACTGCACGTTTGTGTACCTTCATTTAAATAAAAACACATACTTATTTGAAAACATGTGTAATATTCAACTTTGTAGTTCTCTTAAAAGACACTTCTTTCACCCCTTCACGACGTATATAAGTGTAATAGCGCATAGTCTCCACCAGATGGGAGTACCCTCAAATACACGTTTCTGCTGTGAGCTCATTTAAAGGCATTGCATTTAAACAATTATCATGCAATCTTATTTTTTTCAAGGCCAAGTTCAATTGGAATAATAACTAAAAATGATAAATAATACACTATATTTTTGGCAAACATTTCTAATCATTGATAATATTTGTGTTATAAAATGCAACCTTTTGTGGAGTGTGATTTTAAAGGCATAACATGTATTTAATTATCATGCAATCCTATGTTTTCAAGGCAACATTCAGTTAGAATAATGTCAAAAAATTATAAATATACACTATTTTTGGAAAATATTTTCAATAAAAGACTATTTTTGTTTTAAAATGCAACCTTTTGAAGAGGATGATTTTAAAAGCATTACATTTAATAAATTAGCATGAAATCCTATTTTTTCTGGACAAAATTCAATTAGAATAACAATTAAAAATTATAAATAATACACTAGTTTTGGAAAATATTTGTAATCAAAGATATTTTTTGGTTATAAAATGCAACCGTTTGCGGAGGATGATCTTAAAGGCATTGCATTTAATCAAGTATCATTCAATACTAATTTTCAAGGCAAAATCCAATTAAAATAATGACAACAAATTTGAAATAATACCCTACATTTTAGGAAAATAATTTTATTAAAAAATATTTCCGTTTTAAAATGCAACCTTTTGAGGAAGATGATTTTAAAGGCTTTGCATTTAACCAGTGATCATGCAATCCTATTTTTTTCAAAGCAACATTCAATTAAAATAATGAATAAAAATAATAATTATTCCAATACATTTTTGGAAAATATTTTTAATGAAAAATAATATTGAGGTGAAAGCCTAAATATTGTACATAGTCCAGTTTAAGAATGTGTATATGCACAATATTAGTGACGTCCTAATGTTCAGTGTTGATGCAGCAACAAAAACAATACACATTTTGTTCATCTAGTCCGGGGGTCAGCAACCTGCGGCTCTAGAGCCGCATGTGGCTCTTTAGCGCCGCCCTAGTGGCTCCCTGGACCTCTTTCAGAGATGTGTGAAAATGGAAAAAGATAAAGAAAAAAAAAAGTTTTTTGTTTTAATTTATTTTCTGTAGGACGACAAACATGACACAAACCTTCCTAATTTGTTAGAAATCCCACTGTTTATGTTATACATGCTTCACTGATGAGAGTATATGGGAAGCACCGTTTTGTCCTACTAATTTCAGCGATTCTTGAACTCATCGTAGTTTGTTTAAATGTACAACTTTCTCCACTGCTGCCACAGAAAGAGGTGTTTTATACCACTCCTTCTTTGTCTCATTGTGACCACCAAATGTTTTATGCTGTGCGCGAATGCACAAAAGTGAGCTTCGTTGATTTTATTGATTTGCTGGTGTACTTATCAGGCGTATTTGGTCAATCCATGACTGCAAGCTAATCGATGTTAACATGCTATTTAGGCATGTACATATTGCATCATTATGCCTTGTTTGTAGATATATAATTGAGCTCATTTAATTTCCTTCACTTATGTCCTCTCTGTATTTCATTTATATTTGCAGGTCTCATGACACATTATCTGTATGTAATATTGGCTGCATTTCTCATAGTTGTTTGTGTGCCATGTTGTTCCAGACCACAGCAAACGTTACCCAGCTTGCAAAGATCGTAATAAATCCATTAGAAGAAGACAGCCTGCCGTTTCCTTAAATTTGGACACACACATCTATACCTTTGGCCATTCTAAGCCAGTCATTTCCAGGAGTTATATCACCCTGTGAGAAGCCTCCATTTTACTAATGATTTCCAATGTTGCAAAAATGTGTAGAATAAATATTAAAATACAACATTTCTGTCAACGATGATTTGCGTCAGCCTTTGATAGTAGGCTAATATACAGTCGCGATCAAAAGTTTACATACACTTGTGATGGACATAATGTCATGGCTGTCTTGAGTTTCCAATCATTTCTACAACTGTTATTTTTTTGTGATAGAGTGATTGGAGCACATACTTGTTGGTCACAAAAAACATTCATGAACTTTGGTTCTTTTATGAATTTATTATGGGTCTACTGAAAATGTTAGCAAATCTGCTGGGTCAAAAGTATACATACAGAAATGTTAATATTTGGTTACATGTCTCTTGGCAAGTTTCACTGCAATAAGGCGCTTCTGGTAGCCATCCACAAGCTTCTGGTTGAATTTTTGACCACTCCTCTTGACAAAATTGGTGCAGTTCAGCTAAATTTGTTGGTTTTCTGACATGGACTCGTTTCTTCAGCATTGTCCACACGTTTAAGTCAGGACTTTGGGAAGGCCATTCTAAAACCTTAATTCTAACCTGATTTAGCCATTCCTTTACCACTTTTGATGTGTGTTTGGAGTCATTGTCCTGTTAGAACACCCAAGACCCAAACTCCGGGCTGATGATTTTAAGTTGTCCTGAAGAATTTGGAGGTAATCCTCCTTTTCCATTGTCCCATTTACTCTCTGTAAAGCACCAGTTTTATTGGCAGCAAAACAGGCCCAGAGCATAATACTACCACCACCATGCTTGACGGTAGGCTTGGTGCTCCTGGGATTAAAGGCCTCACCTTTCCTCCTCCAAACATATTGCTGGGTATTGTAGCCAAACAGCTCAATTTTTGTTTCATCTGACCACAGAACTTTCCTCCAGAATGGTAAAATGGTAAATGGGTCGTACTTGTATAGCGCTTTTCTACCTTTTTAAGGAACTCAAAGCGCTTTGACACTATTTTCCACATTTACCCATTCACACACACACATTCACACACGGCGGGAGCTGCCATGCACAGCGCTAACCAGTCCCATCAGGAGCAAGGGTGAAGTGTCTTGCTCAAGGACACAACGGACGTGACTAGGATGGTAGAAGGTGGGGATTGAACCAGCAACCCTCAGATTGCTGGCACGGCCACTCTCCCAACTTCGCCACGCCATCCCCCAAAAGGCCGTATCTTTGTCCATGTGATGTCAGATGAAACAAAAAGTTACCTGTAATTAATTTTTTGCGGCTCCAGACTGATTATTTTTTTGTATTTTTGGTCCAGTATGGGTCTTTCAACATTTTGTGTTGCCGACCCCTGATCGTGTCCACCAGTACTTGCATTGATCCCATCAGATCATGCAGGTGTACCTAATGCTTTGGCCAGCGAGTATATATTAATCATCATTTGGTTGCATCGGCCTCTCGTCCACCTCATGATGTGTTCCGCCTTAAAGAAAGCGACTCACCTCTCCAGCACCATAAAGTGTTATTGCGGCAGCGTGGAGCATCCATCATGGTGAAAGGTCAATACGCTATAAAAGAAAGATATAACAATATTGGAGGGTGTAGTACTAGCAGAGTATTGACCTCATTCATTGATCTCAACAAAACGCTGCACAATAATATCATCATTAGTGATCATAACAGCTGTAAAGATTCACTTTGCATTGTTGCAGGGACACTGGGGATCTTTTCTCCATGTTAATGTTTGTGATGGATGGTGATTTCCCTTAAAGTGTATTTATCTGCTCTCCTGCAGGCGCTCCACGCTCAGCCTCGGTCGGGCGCCACCGGAGTGTTTCCTCGCCATACTACTGAAGGTCAAGCGCGGCCCTTAAAAACAAAGCGCCTTTTTATTTGCTTTCACCCCAGTCGACTGCGCCGACTGACGAGGACGTGAACCTGCCCTGTTTTGTTACGCCCGTGTTTTTAAACAGGTAGGTGGAATTAAGCTGCACGTGTCGTTAAAGGTACAAGCGAGGCGGCAAGGTCGACGCTGTATGTGTCGGAGGAAAACTGAAGGGCTGCCATATAAAAGAATGTGTTTATGAACACCGCCTGTCCATCACCTCCTTGGCAGCACCCTTGGATCAGGTGATTTGTGTCAAAGGTGAAAGATGAGCTGGCAGCTTTTCCAGCACTCAGCTAAAAAGTCCTTTCCCCCCCTCCAAAAAAAAAAAAGAAACGCCTGAGTTGGTAGTCTCATTTCATGATCGTTAGAGGGGAAGCTTCTGGAGTTAATGACGCGTTTTTGCACGTGCCCCGCAGTAAGATGCAATAAACAAGCGGCGGGATATTTATGAGGCGGGCTTATTAGCTATAATAGAGCGGCGCTAGTCTGGGTTTATTACGTGCATACGTATGTGCAAACTTGTGTGCAAAAAAACATACTCTAACTGGTTCAAAAAGAATGTTTGCTACAGGAAAACACACTTTCAGGCTGTCAATAGGATGTCAAAACTAAGTTTAGCCAGTCACAAACAAGAAGAAAGTCAGTACCGGAAAAGGTGCCTAAGTGGAGTTACGCTTGAATTTAAAAGTATAGTACAGTGGAATCTCGTTTTACGAACTTAATTGGCTTTTGAACAGGGTTTGTAAATCAAAAAGATTGCATAGTGAAGCAAATTTCTCCATAAGAAACAATGTAAATATGAATAATGGGTTCCAGTTTTGACAAAAGTCCATATTTTAGTGAAGGTTTGTACACCGTGAACACAATATAAAGTGCTATACAATACTGTTTATTAGGGGTGTGGGAAAAAATCGATTCGAATTTGAATCGCGATTCTCACGTTGTGCAATTTAGAATCGATTCTCATTTTTAAAAAATCGATTTTTATTATTATTGTTTTTATTTTTTTTATAAAATGGTATTTATTTTTTTTATTTTAATTTTTTTAATTAATCAATCCAACAAAACAATACACAGCAATACCATAACAATGCAATCCAATTCCAAAACCAAACCCGACCCAGCAACACTCAGAACTGCAATAAACAGAGCAATTGAGAGGAGACACAAACACGACACAGAACAAACCAAAAGTAGTGAAACAAAAATTAATATTATCAACAACAGTATCAATATTAGTTACAATTTCAACATAGCAGTGATTAAAAATCCCTCATTGACATTATCATTAGACATTTATAAAAATAAAAATAAATGAACAATAGTGTCACAGTGGCTTACACTTGCATCGCATCTCATAAGCTTGACAACACAGTGTCCAATATTTTCACAAAGATAAAATAAGTCATATTTTTGGTTCATTTAATAGTTAAAACAAATTTACATTATTGCAATCAGTTGATAAAACATTGTCCTTTACAATTATAAAAGCTTTTTACAAAAATCTACTACTCCGCAGACTGGGGTAGATCCTGCTGAAATCCGATGTATTGAATGAATAGAGAATCCTTTTGAATCGGGAAAAAATTGTTTTTGAATCGAGAATCGTGTTGAATTGAAAAAAAAATTGATTTTGAATCGAATCGTGACCCCAAGAATTGATATTGAATCGAATCGTAGGACACCCAAAGATTCACAGCCCTACTGTATATCAAACAAACGTAACAAGGGGGTGATGATCAACTTTCTATTCAATAGCAAATCCAACGACAAGCTCAACTGTCCTCTTTATGCGCTAATCTGCCAACACGCAAACATAAAGAAGTCCCCTTGGTGACCTCACCAACGATCAAAAATCACATAAATCCTTAACGTTAACAACCATATTGCTACAATAATAAACATGTAAAAAGGTAAAATCAACTTACAAATGAATAAAATTGGCAAATTAACAGCTGCTGGAGGAGTTGGCGGATCAACTTTGTGTTTAAGAACAAGCCAGAATAACAAGCCAAACTGCGCTCTGCATACACACGCATACACACAAAAGCTTTCATGGTGCCCTCACAAACAATTAGAAATCACAAAAATCCTTAACTTTAGCAACCGTATTGCTACAATAATAAACATTTAAAAAAGTTAAATCCACTTACATTACATAAAGAGGAGCTGACAAGAGAGCAGCAGACAGACAGAGGGAAAACGGGGAGCAGAAGTAGGGGTCGTTTGTGTATGTGTGTGTGTGTGTGTGTGTTTGTGTGCGTGTGTTTGTGTAAGAGGCACCACTGAACGAGAGATTGCTCTTCTCTCTGCTGTGAAATAAGTCTGCTTTGGAATATTTTTCCAGACAAGTCTGCTCTCATCACAATTAAAACTTGCTGTGGTATAGACTTAGACTTAGACAAACTTTATGGATCCACAAGGGAAATTGTTCCTCAAAGTAGCTCAGTTTCAAAGGCTGGAAAGGGTAAGGATGGAAAGGATAATGCAGGTATAACATATATGTAATATTTACATATTGCATATACAGCAAATAATAGATACTGATATATTCTTATATTATTGTAGAATTTTTTTGAATGTTTTATTTATATTTATATTATATTATGTATGTATGAAGCCTGCTTTGTCGATTCTTCCATAATTGCGAGCACCATTAATGTACTCCTCGCAAATAGTCTTTTATTTTTATTTTTTAAACCCGACAACGAGCCCCTCTTTTTTTGTCCACGCTGGTCTGTTGTCTTCTTGGGACTTATATTGCATTAGTAAAACTGACAACACTTCTTTACAGGGTAAAAAAAAAACACACAAAAGGCAGACACGGTGAAACTATAGTAGTATCCTGGGAAGCAATCGCCTCCCCAAAGACGCTGCGCCCTGCTTTTTGCCTGCAGGCGTGACACAAAATAAATGACGGAATAAAGCGTTTGTACACAGAGACGTGGTTCGCTCACGGAGGCATATTTGGCTCTATTTAAAAGTTTTCAAATAGAGGGGTTCCCAAATCGAGGTTCCACCGTACAAGCGATAAACATGCAGAGACACATGTTGCTGCAATTTGCAATTGTTGATGCTGCCTGCAGTTTCCAGTGAGCTGCAAGAAAGTGTTTATTCTGACCAAGCAAACAAGAGTTTTCATTAGATGCAACACATTTGCGTGCACAGACCGCCAAACGTTCTGTAGAGGTTGCTGGAAGGACTGACCCACCTTCCCTAATTACACTCTCACACACACACACACGCATGCACACACACACACACACACATGCACACACACACGCACGCATTGTTTGCAGTGCCAGGTGTGTTGTGCCACAGGTGCAGAGACACACACACACGTTATTATAAGACGTCATCACGTCTTTACGTTCCACCCCTCTCTCACCGGAAGCCACAACCGTGTCAAAAGTCCTTAGAGAAACACTTGATCAAAATTGTTGATCAATAAATATGACAAAGTGTTATTTTTCTCCAAATTAGAAAATGCATGATTTTATTGTGTTACGCCTGTACCGTTAAGTTTAATTATCATGGTAATCAATGGGGACATAGTTGTCACCGCTGTACTACACTGCTATAAGGTTTGTAATCTGACACAGCAAAAAATAAGACGATGCATCAAAATAAGTGTTCTTACTAATCCAATCTATATTTAGGCCTGATCTTTGCACCAGTACCATAGCCCTTTATTTTGTATGGATACCTAATTTTATGCAAATCTTTCAAAATAAAACAACTGACAGAGTTAAATCAAATGGACATTCAAAGGGTTGAAATAAAAAAAAATTAAAAAAAACATGACATTTTGCTATTTTACAGGGCTGGAGTTCATTGAGAGATTTGAGCAAAAAAAGTTGAAAAAATATGACTCCTCTCCTTAGCTGCCACCTTATTTTAGAAGAGGAGTTTGTGTGTCCCAATGATTTTGGGAGCGATGTTGTCTGCGGGCTTCTATGCCCCCTGGTAAGGTCTCCCAAGACAAACAGGTCCGAGGTAAGGGACCAGACAAAGAGCAGCACTTAAAGGAGGGGGCATAGAGGTCGGGTGAAATATGGCCTGGGCGAAAGCCAAAGCAATCAGTTGGCAATCCGATACTCGGCTACAGTAGCTAGCTCTTGGGACCTTGGGGGGGCTGAGCTGGAGTGCAAGGTGGAGAATTTCCGGCTGGGTCTCATTTCAACGGACTTTGGAACCAATTCTCTCGAGAGAGGCTGGACTCTCTTCCACTCTGGTGTTGCATGCAGTGAGAGGTGACAGGCGAGGTGGCAATACTTGTACTCAGAGCATGAACGTTGGAGTTTAACCCAGTAGGAGAGGATAGCTTCCCTCCACATCCAGGTTGGGGGACGGGTCCTGAGTGTTGTTTGTGCTTACGCACCAAACAGGAGGACAGAGTACCCAGCCTTTTTGGATTTACTAGTGGGAGTACTGGAGAGTACTCCCCCAGGTGATTCCCTTGTTCTGCTGGGGGACTTCAACGCTCACATTGGCATCGACAGTGAAACCTGGAGAAACGCGATTGGGACAAACGGCTGCCCGGATCTAAACCCGAGGGGTGTTTTGTTATTGGAATTTTGTGCTCGTCACAGATTGTCCATAACGAACACCATGTTCAAACATAAGGGTGTCCATATGTGTACTTGGCACTTGGACACCCTAGGCCGCAGTTCCATGAACAACTTTGTGGTTGTATCTGTCACGACTCGAGCGCATGCCTCTGCGCATTCTTCAGCGCGCTCCTCTGAGCACGCCCCTGTGCGCTCCTCTCCAGCCGCGGCTGCGCCCCTGCTGCTCTCAATCTGCAATCAACACACCTGACGCTGATGAGGAGGCTCAACATTATTTAAACCAGCGCATCTTGCATTTTAGTGCCAGAATGTAGCCATCTGTATAGTACATATCCTTCTGTTCCCTCGATCCGAGCTGTGTGTCTCGTTTCCCCGGACTTCCCATGGATCTCTTGTTGCTTCCCCGGATCTCGACTTCTCGCCTGCCCACAGATTCTGACGCTTCTCTCCTGCCCCTGACCTCTCGCTTGCCCACGGACTTCCAAGCCAGCCTCACCCTCTTCGGACTTCCGCACTCTTCTCAACACGCACCTTCAACACTTGCCGGTAACACTCTCCATTTAAATACATCACATAGTCTTGCACCAAGTCTTTTGTTTAATTACACACTTCACACCGTCTTTATAATAAATATGCCAAAGGCTGAACTGCTTCCCTGCCTCAGTACCGTTACAGTGTCATCGGATTTGTAGTCTCATGTATAGGACACTTGGGTCAAGAGAAGAACTGGATGGTGAGTTGGCTCCAATGGTGGGGCAGAATGCAGTCAGGACCAAAGACATTGTGAGAGTCTGCTGGGAACATCTGGCAGAGTCTCCCGTCCAAGAGAGAGTTTGAACTCCAACTTCCGGAAAAAGGCATTGGACATTGAGTCCGAGTGGACCATATTCCATACCTCTATTGTCGAGGCGGCCGATCAGACACAAGGTGGTTGGTGCTTGCCGTGGCGGTAATCGCAGAATCCACTGGTGTCAGCGGTGAGGGATGCCGTCAAGCTGAAGAAGGAGTTGTATCGGGTCCTTTTGGCTCGTGGGACTCCGGAGGCAGTGGACAAATACAGGCCAAGCAATGTGTGGCTTCAGCGGTCTCAGAGGCAAAAACTTGGACAAGGAAGGAGTTCGGGCAAGCCATGGAAAACAACTTCCAAACGGCTTTAAAGCGATTCTGGAGTGGGTAGCAATGCACTGTCAATACCGTGGAAATGGTGTGCTGCTCGTCAAAGACCTCAATCCCACCGACATGTCTTCTTATGAGAAAGCAGTGCCTGGGGAATCTCTCCTATTTCTGGGGCTGAGGTTGTCGAGGTAGTTAAAAAGCTCCTCGGTGGCAGGGCCTCTGGGGTGGATGAGATCCATCCAGAGTTCCTTAAGGCTCTGGATGCTGTGGGGCTGCAGCATTGCGTGGACATCAAGGGCGGTGCCTCTGTATTGGCAGACCGGGATGGTGGTTCCCCTCTTTGAGGGGTTAATAAAACTAAAAACATCGAACAAACAAAAAAGGTCACTTTGTTAGCATACAAATTCCAAAAATCAAAGGCATACAGTATGTTCATTTTAAGATAAGTTTGCATTGCTTGTAACATTACACGTAGATATAAACAACTTATTTTTAGGAGCAGTAAAAATGTTCACTCTTGGCACAAATGTTGGAAAAAAAAAAAACTGTAGAAAAATATTTTTTTATCCTTCATTGTATGCTCTCTAAAATGCCTTCAAATGTTTAATACTATATACATTTTTGGAGTATTTTTTGATTATTTTACTATTTTTAAAGCACATTTTCACTCATTTAGTTTCTAGCTTTAACCCTTATGGGATGTTAGATTTTGATTATCTTCAAAGCCAAACAGGACATAAAAGTCCTTCAATGTGTAAATCAACTTTTTTTTTCCTCAAATTTGAGTCCTAGACAAAATTATCAAAAATTGAAAGATTTTTAAATGTATTTATTTTAAAATGTTGACCATTTGGAAGACTTTTTAATCAGATAATGGCACTGGTTTAAATCGGTAAAATAACTAATGTTAAGCCCATATATGTCAGTTGACAAACTATGACATCATTTGATCAGAAGGGCTTCAATATCCCAAAAATAATGCAAGCGAAAATGGATGGATGGATGGATTTTGCATGCCCATTGAAAAATAAAGGACTTTTATGTCCTGTTTGGTTTTGGGTTATCGCAGTGGTACTCAATTATGTTCTGTTTTTTTTCACGCCCCCCACCTCCCAAATGTAATGTTTATTGTTTAAAGATAGTTCTTTACTCACACTAAAGATGCTATTACAACATTGCCTCTCACGCCCTCTTTCCCTCGACACCTCACGGCGCCCCCTACGGGTGCCCGCCCCACTATTTACAGTGTATCGGGAAAGTATTCACAGCGCTTCACTTTGTCCACATTGTGTTATGTTACAGCCTTATTCCAATATGGAATACATTCATTTTTATCCTCAAAATTCTACACACAATACCCCATAATGACAATGTGGAAAGGTTTTGTAAAAAAAAAATTGCAAATGTATTAAAAAAAAAAAACTACAAAAAAAAAAAATCACATGTATGTAAGTATTCACAGTATTTGCTAAATACTTTGTTGATGCATTTTTGGCTGAAACAGCCTCAAGTCTTTTTGAATACAATGCCATAAGCTGGGCACACCTAACTTTGGGCAGTCTTGCCCATTCCTCTTTGCCCATTGGTTTTTGCAGCACCTCTCAAACTCCATCGGGTTAGATGGGAAGTGTTGGTTTTCATCCAGGATGTCTCTGTACATTGCTGCATTCATCTTAGTCTAGTCAGGGAGGTGACCAAGAACCCGATGGTCACTCTGTCAGAGCTACAGCATTCCTCTATAGAGAGAGGAGAACCTTCCAGAAGGACAACTATCTCTGCTGCAATCCACCAATCAGGCCTGTATGGTAGAGTGGCCAGACAGAAGCCATTTCTTAGTAAAAAGTTTGCCAAAAAGACTGTCAGACCATGAGAAACAAAATGCTGTGGTTTGATGAGACAAAGATTGAACTCTTTGGCGTGAAGACCAGGCTTCATGTTTGGAGGAAACCAGGACCGCTCATCACAAGGCCAGTACCATCCTACAGTGAAGCATGATGGTGGCAGCATCATGCTGTGGGGATGTTTTTAGCGTCAGGAACTGGGATACTAGTCAGGATAGAAGGAAATATGAATGCAGCAATGTACAGAGACATTCTGAATGAAAACCAACGCTTCCCATCCAACCTGATGGATCTTGAGAGGTGCTGCAAAGAGGAATGGGCAAAAAGGAATGGGCGAAACGGTCCAAAGATAGGTGTGCCAAGCTTGTGGCATCGTAATCAAAAAGACTTGAGGCTGTAATTGCTGCTAAAGGTGCATCATTGAGCAAAGGCTCTGAATACTTATGTACATGTGATTTTTTTAGTATTGTATTTTTAATAAATTCACAAATTTAAGAATTTTTTTTTTCACATTTTCATTGTGGGGTATTGTGTGTAGAATTTTTAATTTGAATTTATTCCGTTAATAAGGCTGTAACATAACAAAATATGGAAAAGGTGAAGCGCTGTGAACACTTTCCGGATGCACTGTAAGACAATGCATTGCATTAACACTAGAAGTCCCAGCATTTTTCGGTCTACCTAGAAGACCCAGAGAGGGGTCATTTGGCCCGACGCTTTTCCCGAATACACTAATCACTCATTTTGTTATGGTAATGAGGCTGTTAGGGGCAGTTTGTCTAGGTAGACAGAAAAATTATACATGTGGGAAATGCCGAAAGGAGCAATGGCAGTGCCAGGATTGTGAGTGACTGCTCAAATGTATGTCAGTCACGTTTACATGGACATGGTTTTTCATTCTTTGTAAATATGCTTTTTTCTTTGTAAATTTTTTTTTTTAAACTATTTTTGGCACACAAAAATAACAATTGCTTCTGCAACAACCCTCCACACCAAAACTGGGAAAACAGTTGCTTTTTCATTCTTTGTAAATATGTTTTGTTTTGTATTTTTTTTAACAATAAATGTCAGAGTGTTGATCCCTTCATTCTTGTTGATCCTTTGTTGATCCTTGCAAAAACACACACAACCTACCTCAGAACTAAAGCTTGAGCTGTAAGGTCCCCTCCCCCACACAGGCTCAAGTGGCCCCTGCCAATGTGCCACTAACAGCCACATTTTCATAACAAAAGGAGTGTCCACAGGGGGGACTAGGGGTCAAATGACCCTCTTGTGGGTTTTCTAGGTAAAAAGGCCAATTGGCCCTTCTCTGGGACTTCTAGTGTTAAAGAGGCTGTTTGACCTTGCTCACAATTAATCTTTTCTAGGGGCCGGAATTTATTCACGCCCCCTCTCAAGTGAATTTTTATTAGAGTATGGAGTAACACAACAAAAATGAACGACAGGACACAAAAGTCTAAGGCAGGGGCGTCAAACTCATTTTAGATCGGGGGCCACATGGAGAAAAATCTACTCCCAAGTGGGCCAGACTGGTAAAATCACGGCACGATAACTTCAAAATAAAGACAACTTCAGATCTTTGTTTAAAAATAAAACACGCACATTCTGAAAATGTACAAATCATAATGTTGTAGTTTTTTTTTTTTTACACTTACATGTTGCGGTTAATACTATTATATCTTTATTTGTCGTTATTTATATTTTCTGAATAAATTATGTGATAATGTTCATCAGTCAACTCATTGGTGTTCATTTTCAATCCATCAAGATAAATTACAGTATGTTATTTATGTAGTTTGATCATTTTCCTCGACTGATGTACTAACATTATGTGGTTTACTTTGTACATATGTAGCATCATCTACAAAAATACAAAGAATTGCTATTGCGACATCCAGTGGACACATTTAGAACAGCTGTTTCTTTCATTCAAACCGTGGAAGTCGCCTCCCAGCAGCTCCACTGCAGACACGGCACAAGAGCCCAGCGTGCAGGTTCAACAAGGTTTTAATGAACATTTTTTCTTTCCAACAACAGTTTTCTCTCCTAGAACGTGACTTTTCAGCCACGTCCGCATCCTCCTCCCTCCTCTGCTCCCGGCCGCTTACTGTTAAAGACAACAGATGATTAGATTAACACGTACCACCTGTGAAATCTAATCGCCTGCCAGCTGTGTCTCGCCGTCAGCGCATGCCCCACCCCTGCCCCGTCCTTGCCCGATGGTGCTCTTCCTCAGTAACCATGGACAGCGGCAGTGACTTTTCCTCCTGCATGCAGCGTTGACTACACCTCCCCCCACACAAACATTTCAGGTTAATTTTTATACTTAGCAAACTCATCCCGCGGGCCGGATAAAACCTGTTTGCGGGCCTGATCCGGCCCTCGGGCCGTACGTTTGACACCCCTGGTCTAAGGGTTGAAGATGCAGTGGCGTGTTTCAGGCACTTGAGGCAGCGACAATGACTCTGAACAAATATGCAAACCTGGCTAAGAGCTAACTTCCTTAGCATTCGGGGCTCGGCAGGACGTTTCTGCATCTGCGGAGGGCGCGACCTCATTAAGATGTTGCTGGCTGAGGGCCGCAGCAGTTCTCGCTCTCAACTCCTTTTATATACCGATCCATAATTGGAATTATGAATACTGATCAGGAAAGCTTTTAAGTATGCAAAGGAACACCGTCATGAGGGTGAAATGTGACAGGATGAACACTAATTGCAAAATGGCTTTTTAAAATTTTGGAATCAAAATGCCTCTTTAGCTGCCCCCTTATAGAGGAGGTAAAAAAAAGCAATAATAATACATAATGCATGCGGCGTGCATGATGCCAAGTGAACGTCCCACTTCATTAATTCATCCATAATGAGTTTTGCAGCTTGTGAGAGTCACTATAGCTTCCAGGCTGGCCCCCAGAGTCACACCTAATTAAATCAGAATCTTAAGTCCCCGTTGACACACACACACACACACACACACACACACACTCACACACACACACACACACACACACACACACACACACACACACACACACACAAGCACACACAAACCTTTTGTTTGTAAAACAAAAACAAAAGGACAGAAAACAAGTTGTCCAATAGTGAATGAAGAGAACATAAAAGCCAGTAGGTGTCTCTGTAACACAAACAAATACTGCATTGATCGTGTGTGGAAAAGTCACTCTAGTCGCTTCTTAACCGCACTTTAGCATCGTTACATGAATGAAAACACGCTTATATTACAAGAAGAGGATTATATGTCCTGATAGCAACCTTTAGGTACATTTAGGGCAGGGGTATCAAATGTACGGCCCGCGGGCCGGATCTGGCCCGCAAACAAGTTTCATCCGGCCTGCGGGATTAGTTTGCTAAGTATAAAAATGAGCTGTAATTTTTTACTGAAAGAAACTGCTGTTCTAAATGTCTCCACTAGATGTCGCAATAGACCCCCTAATCAGAGTGATTTCTATGGGGCTTTGGAAGAATGCTTGGCAGGGACAGACAACATGGAGAAAATTATAACTGGGGATCTGAACACAGATATTCAACGCAAAGATGCGCCTGTCTTCAGATCCTTCAGCATGTTTTGTAATCTGCACGGTCTTTCCCAGCTAATAGCGCTACCCACAAGGGTGTGTGATTCCACCCAATCAACCATAGATCTCATTCTCACTTCAGACCGGCCTAAAATAAAAAATAGTGGGGTCATGATCTGTGGTCTTAGCGACCACTATCTAACCTTCTGCACCCGTAAAATAGCTAAACCTAAAGCCAATGGCCACATAACAGCCCAATCCAGATCCCTCAAAAAATACTCCAATGACAATTTCAATTTAAAATTAGATGAGTGGGACTGGTCCCCTGTGCTCGCGAGCAACCTGGTCGATGTCGCTTGGGATCGCTTCAAAACGGCGTTCCTAAAGATACTAAATGACATGGCTCCCGTGAAAACAGTCAGGATCAAAGCCCGCTCGGAACCATGGATGAATCCGGACCTATTAGCTGCCATAAAAGACAGAGACAGGAAATACTCTGAATACCAAAAATGTAAAACAGAAGTAGATAAACAACCCAATAATATCAACCTCAAATTACTCCTTTCAACTCTCAAAAAGCAATGCAATAAATTAAGAAATAAGTCAACCAACCTGACTAAATCCTTAAAAAAAAATTACATTAACGACAAATAGAGGAAAACACAAATAAGCCACATGAGCTCTGGAAAATTCTCAACAACCAGCTTCCTGGTTGCAGCCAGAAACTTAAAACAAGACTCACCAACATCAGCATCAAGGAGGGTGACTCCCTCATTACAGACAAAATGGAGGTAGCTAGCAGACTTAACATATTTTTCACCAGCATAGCCGCAACTCTTGTCAACAAGCTGTCCCACCACTCTGGTCGCTTTGGTGTAGAACACATTAAAGCCTTCTACAGGAAGCTAGGAGTATCCAACGATGATTTCAGATTAGAAATGGTCACAGCTGATGAGGTGTTTAAAAAAATTGAGCGCGCTCCACCCTAACAAGGCCACCGGCCTTGATAATATTCCCTCCAGATTCCTCAGGGACTCTGCCTCCATCATTGCCCCGATCATCACGCACATAATAAACCTATCCATTACACAAGGCCAAGTACCAAAAGATTTTAAGATAGCAAGAGTAACTCCCCTCTTTAAAAAAGGAAGCAAATTGGAACCTGGCAACTACCGACATGTTTCTATTCTCAGCTCCATTTCGAAAGTAATGGAGAAAATAGTTTATGAACAGGTCGATAGTTACCTTGCCACTAATAAACTCATGTACAAATTCCAATCCGGCTTCAGAACTAACCACTCCACTGACACATGCCTTCTCTATCTGACCGACCACATCAAACATGAGGTGGACGCGGGCAAATACTGCGGCATGGTCATGCTGGACCTTCAGAAGGCCTTTGACACCGTTAACCACGCTATACTGTTGGATAAGCTCAGAGCAATCGGATTTAACGAAACCTCTTGGAGCTGGATGCAATCTTACTTGGAGGGGAGGGAGCAGGTGGTAGAGGTGAACGGCACCGTGTCCCCCCCCCTCTCGGTGAGCTGTGGAGTCCCCCAAGGCAGTATATTGGGACCTTTACTGTTCCTAATATACATAAACGACATGTCATCTGCATGCGACTGTGAATTGTTTTTGTTTGCGGATGACTCTGCCCTGCTGGTATCCGGCAAGGACAAGTCACAGATGGAGAAAATCCTCAGTGCTGAGCTCTGTAGAACTTGCACCTGGCTCGCTGACAACAAGCTATCCATACACTTGGGTAAAACAGAATCCATCCTGTTTGGGTCCCACATCAAACTTAAGAAAGTCAATGACTTCACCATAAAAGTAGGTGACAGTGTCATTACCAGGAAAGGTGAGGTCACCTACCCAGGTTCCATTCTAGAGGCTAATCTTTCCTGTGATAAAATGGCAACCAAGGTAATCAAAAAGGTCAACCAACGAACGAGATTTCTCTACAGAATTTCCTCTCTGGTCAACAAAAGCACCTTGAGGATTCTGGCGGGAACTCTCGTTCAACCCTTTTTTGATTATGCATGCACCTCCTGGTACCCTAGCACCTCCAAAACCCTCAACTCCAAACATCTCAGAACAAGCTAGTCAGGTTACTTCTAGACCTCCACCCCAGATCCCACCTCACTCCTACCCACTTCTCTAAAGTGGGCTGGCTCAAGGTGGAGGACAGAGTTAAACAACTTGCACTGAGCCTAGTCTATAAAATCCGCTACACCTCCCTGATACCGAAGTACATGTCAAACTACTTCCTTAACGTAAATGACCGCCATAACCACAACACCAGGGGGTGCTCCACTAACCACGTTAAACCCAGATTCCGAACTAACAAAGGTCTTAACTCATTCTCTTTCTATGCCACATCAATGTGGAATGCGCTCCCAACAGGTATAAAAGAAAGGGCATCTCTATCCTCCTTCAAAACCGCAATAAAAGTTCACCTCCAGGCAGCTACAACCCTAAACTAACACCCTCCCCGGATTGCTAATAATCAAATGTAAACAATCAAATGCAGATACTTTTTCTTTTGCCTCATGATCTCTCTCTCTCTCTCTCTCTCTCTCTCTCTCACCCCGCCCCCTCCACACCCCTGATTGTAAATAATGTAAATAATTCAATGTGATTATCTTGTGTGATGACTGTATTATGATGATAGTATATATCTGTATCTGAATCAATTTAAGTGGACCCCGACTTAAACAAGTTGAAAAACTCATTCGGGTGTTACCATTTAGTGGTCAATTGTACGGAATATGTACTTCACTGTGCAACCTACTAATAAAAGTCCCAATCATGTATGTGTAGTGCATGCACAGTACACATGTATGTATAGTGCATATACAGTACACATGTATGTATAGTGCATATACAGTACACTTGTATGTATAGTGCATATACAGTACTCATGTATGTATAGTGCATGTACAGTACACATGTATGTATAGTGCATGTACAGTACACATGTATGTATAGTGCATGTATAGTACACATGTATGTACAGTGCATGTACAGTAAATTATAATAATAAGTATATATGATAGTATATATCTGTATCATGAATCAATTTAAGTGGACCCCGACTTAAACAAGTTGAAAAACGTATTCGGGTGTTACCATTTAGTGGTCAATTGTGCGGAATATGTACTTCACTGTGCAACCTACTAATAAAAGTCTCAATCAAAAAAAAAAAAAAGCAATTCTTTGTATCTACATATGTAAAAAAATACAAATAAACCACATGATGTTAGTGCACCAGTCGAGGAAAATGAGCATTTTAGATAAATAACATCCTGTAATTTGATTTTGATATTATTTTTTTTAATCTTGATTAGGAGTGTCTGATAGTGGCTTTTTGCTGATATCCGATATTCCGGTATTGTCCAACTCTTAATTACCGATACCGATATATACAGTCGTGGAATTAACACATTATTATGCCTAATTTGGACATGAAGATAAGGTCCTTTTTAAAAAAAATTATAAAATAAAATAAATAAATTAAAAACATTTTCTTGAATAAAAAAGAAAGTAAAATGATATAAAAACAGTTACATAGAAACTAGTAATTAATGAAAATGAGTGAAATTAACTGTTAAAGGTTAGTACTAGTAGTGGACCAGCAGCACGCACAATCATGTGTGCTTACGGACTGTATCCCTTGCAGACTGTATTGATATATATTGATATATAATGTAGGAACCAGAATATTAATAACAAAAAAAAAAAACCTTTTGTGTGAATGAGTGTAAATGGGGAAGGGAGGTTTTTTGGGTTGGTGCAGTAATTTGAAGTGTATCTTGTGTTTTTCATGTTGATTTAATAAAAAAATAAAATAAAATAATTAAAAAAATTATACCGATAATAAAAAAACGATACCGATAATTTCCGATATTACATTTTAAAGCATTTATCGACATCTTTAATCTTGATAGATTAAAAATTAACACCAATGAGTTGACTGATGAACATTATCACATCATTTATTCAGAAAGTATAAATAAGGACAAATAAAGACAGAATACTATTAACCGCAACATGTAAGTGTAAAAAAACCCCAACAACATTATGATTTGTACAAGTTCAGAACGTCCTTGTTCTATTTTTAAACAAAGAAAACAATCTGAATTTGTCTTTATTTTTAAGTTATCGTGCCGTGATTTCACCAGTCCGGCCCACTTGGGAGTAGATTTTTCGCCCGATTTAAAATGAGTTTGACACCCCTGATTTAGGGTATAACATCCCAAGTATTTCTCTGTGCAAACAGACTGTATGCTAATGCTAATGTGTCCTGAATGAGACAACTAAGTAGTCCATGGCGACTCCTCCCTCTGCTGAAAGGAGGGGGGGGAAAGTATGAGCTAAATAACGATCCTCATCAGGCATACTCGAGGCCGCCGCTTCATCTCCGCCTCGGACGACAGAAAGTGCCTCAATCCGTCATCCATCACGTGGCCGGTGTCAGGCCCCTCTCTCTATCTCTCTCTCTCTCTCACACACACACACACACACACACACACACACACACACACACACACACACACACACACACACACACACACACACACATACATCTACATCTGGACCTCGCTCGTACATCCTCGTCATCGTCGGCGTTATCGCACTTCCAAATCTGTCCAGCTGATACATTATTCATATTCGGTTCATTAGAGAAGTCATTTTAGGCGCAGCCTTCAATGATGGCGCACCTGATGCTTCAGGGCTCAACTTCTTAGCATTCAAACCTTTGACCAACTACGGATTCTTGTTGAGAAACACGATCGCGGCGACATGTCAGAGACGTATTGAGGCGCTAACTTGACTAGTCTTTCCATGCCCTTTACTTAATTTATCATCTTATTGTTGTTTCGTATTCCTTTTAAGGGACAGCGTGGCGAAGTTGGTAGTGTGGCCGTGCCAGCAATCGGAGGGTTGCTGGTTACTGGGGTTCAATCCCCGCCTTCTGCCATCCTAGTCACGTCTGTTGTGTCCTTGGGCAAGACACTTCACCCTTGCCCCTAATGGGTGCTGGTTAGCGCCTTACATGGCAGCTCCCGCCATCAGTGTGTGAATGTGTGTGTGAATGGGTGAATGTGGAAATACTGTCAAAGCGCTTTGAGTACCTTGAAGGTAGAAAAGCGCTATACAAGTATAACCCATTTATCATTTATTTATTTATAACCCCTCTCGGCCATGCTTTGCCTTGTTTACATTCTGATTTAATTTTTTACTGCAACCCGTTTAGGCAGCAAACTGTTGTAATCTTCTAAACAAAGAAAATACACACTGTTGTTAGTATGGATTTCTTTTTTTTTTTAAAACATGGCCACTATTTTAACATCCAAGCACTAAAACTGTATTACTGTAAGAGTAGTGCCCTGAGGTGCAGAGCTAAACATCTTCATACATGACATGTCCCAAGCAAACTGGAATTCAGTACTTCTATAGGCACCAGTAATGCCATATTTTGATACATTTGCACGAGGCACCGTGTTCGGTTGCAGACTCAAAATAAGTCACGGCGTGATGTGACAGGTCGTGACAGTACACCTACTTTGAGACAAGAGCTATATTGATACATGCTTGGTTATGGTTTAAAGTCATATCCATCGACTTTTTACTGTCAACTGAGTTACGTTTTTTAATGATTTCTGCTGGTGGTGTGCCTAAGGATTTTTTAAAATGAAAAAATGTATAAAAAGTTTGAAAAACACTGCACTATTTTATTTTTTAAATTATTTTATTGTTTTATTTTTTATTTTTTTGTCCTGTCCAGCTTCTCAGGCAAATCATATAGTTGATGTAGATGCCCATATCGGCTGTTCAGATTTACTTTACAAAAAAGAAGTGTAGGATACTGCTCTTGTTGCCTTATTTGTATTTGACTTTATTAAATGTATTTATATTATCGTTTGATGCAGCCGGGCCGGAGCAGGAGGGGATAGAAAGAGAAAAAAAGAAGACAGAGGGGGAAATTGTGGGGAAAAGAGGGGGATTAGACAGAGAGACAAAAACAACAACAGCAAACACAACAACAACAATAGAGCAACATCAGCAAATACGATATGTACAAATATGATAGTAAAAGTGATAGCAAAGAAGCAATTAGCGAAATAAATAATAATACAGAAATAACAATGAGCATTATTACACTACAAATGGAGCA
Organism: Entelurus aequoreus; assembly: GCF_033978785.1. Classification (NCBI taxonomy): domain Eukaryota; kingdom Metazoa; phylum Chordata; class Actinopteri; order Syngnathiformes; family Syngnathidae; genus Entelurus; species Entelurus aequoreus. Next base: position 20,899,609 of record NC_084745.1, on the reverse strand, counting down.
ATACAAATACCAATAGAATTGTTCATTATCAATAGCGCTATCGCTATTGATAATGAACAATACCAATAATTTTCCTTTAGTATCAACAATACAGTTGTTCAAATGCAACAATACATATACGTAATGATAACTAGAGATACAAAAGAATGCAGAAAAATGGAGGGGAAGAAAGAGAAGCAACCTATATTAACCTTGTAGATTGTTATAGTAACAATAGGTTAATCTTTGTCAGTGTGCCATGTGTTACCCAGTTTCCCTAGAGCAAAACGTTAATATATGTTTGATGAAACGTGATTATGTGCATGAGTGTATGTATGTATATGTACAGTATGTGTATATGTATGTTTGTACAGTGAATGTATATGTATGTTTGTACAGTGAATGTATATGTACAGTATGTGTATATGTATGTGTGTACAGTGAATGTATATGTACAGTATGTGTATATGAATGTTTGTACAGTGAATGTATATGTACTGTATGTGTATATGTATGTGTGTACAGTGAATGTATATGTACAGTATGTGTATATGTATGTGTGTACAGTGAATGTATATGTACAGTATGTGTATATGAATGTTTGTACAGTGAATGTATATGTACTGTATGTGTATATGTATGTGTGTACAGTGAATATATATGTACAGTATGTGTATATGTATGTGTGTACAGTGAATGTATATGTACAGTATGTGTATATGTATGTTTGTACAGTGAATGTGCGTATGGATGTACGAACTTTGAGTATGTAGGTATGTACTGTATTTGTGTATGTATGAAAGTACCGAAAAGTATCAAAATCATTTTGGTACCACTACCAAAATGTTGGTATCGGGACAACACCAACAGGAGGTGATGTCATCAATGTGGCTTCAAGCAGCATTTAAAATGAATGAATGAATGAAGGAATGAAGCATTGGCACGATGTAAAAGTTGAACCGAAAAGGACCCGAATCGAGGCGTCCGTGGCTCGAGGTTCCACCGTGTTATTATAAAACCCACATGACTTTGTAGCACACAACTCCATTGTTAATGCTCAATGTTTTTTTGATTACCTCTCACTCTGTCTCCCAGGGTGCACTCGCTATTGTCCTCTTTATATAACCGCATGACAAATCCATCATAAAATTGTTGTTGAGATTGTTTTGAGCGATAGACACCTTGAGCCCTGGAGGAGCCAAACAAGCTAATAACAAACACACACACACACACACACACACACACACACACGCACACACACACCGTAAAAAAACAACAACTCCAATAGTAAAGCAGGCATTTCCTTTTGGGGAGGTGAACTGTTGTACTCCAGCGCCTTAATATCATATCAGGCTTGTAATTTGACTATTCTATATTTCATAGGCTTGAACTAACACCAGCCGGGGGCGGGGGGGTCAGGCGTTGACCTCGAATCAATTCGTACCGCCTGCAAGTTATGGAGGACTTACGGGCGGATCTTCATCCCCGCGGAGAAAAGAACTCTTTAAAAGTCTTATTTGGAGACAAATGCAAGGCGAGCTGGTACACGCTGCCTGGAGGATTAAGTCCAGCTTACACGCCGCAGCGCCCCGGCGGAGACAATGTGAGATCCATCTGCTGGAAAAGTCATCCCTGACCTTCTCTGGACTTATCTCGCCCGGCTTGAAGCACACGTTCACCTGTTGACGCGCGGCTGCAGGCGCACACTTTTTTATTTTATCACATTTCTGCCTTCTTCAGCAAGGAAGGAACCCACCTTTCCCCTCAAACCCCCTCAACCCCCGCGGTCCAATTTCAGGGTGCCGTCACTTTTTTATTATTATTACAGACTCGTCCATACACACGCAGTACATGTGGTACTACAGTGTGAATCCACCATGTTCTTGCTCAGTTTGACCTCTACTGTCCACTAAACCCGCAGAGACGACACATTTATAGAAATAATTCATAACCGACCGCCTTTTTTCTTCTTTTTACGAGAGCCTCGCCTCTTCACTCGTCAGCCAAAATGTTCTTCTTTTTTTTCTTTTAATGAAATTGAGCCGTGAGCACTCATTTCGTTTTTCTCTTTCCCCCACAGTAAATAAGTTGCTGATGGTCCTTAGAAGTGGATGAAATCACGGCGAAAGTGGTGGTGAGTGCAGATCCCTCCTTCCAATTTGTGTGTATTTAATACAATACAATATTTACTAATCTTTATCGTTGTTTTTTTATTTATTTTTATTTTGCCCATCGTGCACAATCCTAATGTGAGTCGAGAACACACACTTTCTTTCCCTTTCTGGTGCGTTCTAAATAGTGAAACCCTGCTAGTAGGAGGCAGCTAACTGATGGGATGCTTGTATCTTGAGCTGCTAAAATCAGAATAATCCTCACTCCTCAGATAAAAAAAAATGTTTCCTTGCAATGTTGTCAATCAATCGATGTTTTTTTATATAGCCCTAAATCACGTGTTTCAAAGGGCTGCACAAGCTACGACATCCGCGGTTCAGCGCCCACATAAGGGCAAGGAAAAACTCACAACCCAGTGGGACGTCGATGAAAATGACTATGAGAAACCTTGGAGAGGACCGCAGATGTGGGTAACCCCCCTGCCCCCCTCTAGGGGAGACCGGATGCAATGGACGTCGAGTGGGTCTGACATAATATTGTGAAAGTCCAGTCCATAGTGGATCTAACATAATAGTGAGAGTCCAGTCCATGTCTGGTTCCTTTTGCTGACAGCCATTTAGTCAAAGTTGACCAACTTCTCGATTTAGTGCCAGAACCCTTTACTATACAGGGGAGATGCAGGATTTACAAAACCCAAAACCAGTGAAGTTGGCACGTTATGTAATTTGTAAATAAAAAGAGAATACAATGATTTGCAAATCCTTTTCAACTTATATTCAATTGAATAGACTGCAAAGACAAGATATTTATTGTTCAAACTGAGGAACTATTTTTTTTTTGCAAACATTAATTAACTTAGAATTTAATGGCAGCAACACATTGCAAAAAAGTTGGCACAGGGGCTTTTTTACCGTTGTGTTACATGGCCTTTCCTTTTAACAACACTCAGTAAACGTTTGGGAACTGAGGAGACCAATTTTTGAAGCTTTTCAGGTGGAATTCTTTCCCATTGTTGCTTGATGTACAGCTTAAGTTGTTCAACAGTCCGGTGTCTCCGTTGTGGTATTTTAGGCTTCATATTGCGCCACACATTTTCAATGGGAGACTGGTCTGAACTACAGGCAGGCCAGTCTAGTACCCGCACTCTTTTACTATGAAACCACGCTGTTGTAACACGTGGCTTGGCATTGTTTTGCTGAAATAACCAGGGGCGTCCATGATAACGTTGCTTGGAAGGCAACATATGTTGCTCCAAAACCTGTATGTACCTTTTAGCATTAATGGCGCCTTCACAGATGTGTAAGTTACCCATGCCTTGGGCACTAATACACCCCATACCATCACATATGATGGCTTTTGTACTTTGCGCCTATAACAATCCAGATGGTTCTTTTCCTCTTTGTTCCGGAGGACACGACGTCCACATTGTCAAAAACAATTTCAAATGTAGACTCGTCAGACCACAGAACACTTTTCCACTTTGCATCAGTCCATTTTAGATAAGCTCCGGCCCAGCGAAGCCGGCGGCGTTTCTGGGTGTTGTTGATAAATGGATTTCGCTTTGCATAGTAGAGTTTTAACTTGCACTTACAGATGTAGCGACAAACTGTTGATACTGACAGTTACTGATATCCTTTACACACTGATGTCGCTTTTTTTGATGCAGTACCACCTGAGAGATCGAAGGTCATGGGCATTCAATGTTGGTTTTCTGCCTTGCTGCTTACGTGCAGTGATTTCTCCAGATTATCTGAACCTTTTGATGATATTACGGACTGTAGATGGTGAAATACCTAAATTCCTTGCAATAGCTGGTTGAGAAATGTTGTTCTTAAAAAATTTGCTCACGCATTTGTTCACAAAGTGGTGACCCTCGCCCCATCCTTGTTTGTGAATGACTGAGCATTTCATGGAAGCTGCTTTTTACACCCAATCATGGCAACCACCTGTTCTCAATTAGCCTGTTCACCTGTGCGATGTTCCAAATACGTGTTTGATGAGCATTCTTCAACTTTCTCAGTTTTTTCGCCACTTGTGCCAGCTTTTTTCAAACATGTTGCAGGCACCCAATTCCAAATTAGCTAATATTTGCAAAAAATAACATTTTCCAGTTCGAATGTTTTCTTTGCAGTCTATTCAATTGAATAAACTTTTGAAACGATTTGCAAATCATTGTATTTTGTTTTTATTTACAATTTACACAACGTGCCAACTTCACTGGTTTTGGGTTTTGTATAACCGACAGTGGATCTGGATTCGTTTTTGCCTCATCCCTCACTTAAAGCGTGAGGAAAGAGTGGTGTTTCCTCGATGTGGACTTTTGGACTTGATAAGTCCAAAAGATGATCTGCTCACAGGCACTACCTGGTGGTTGTTTGAGCACAGTGCAGCTAGTCCTGGATAAATAAACCAGCCCAAACTCCTTAATGCTTCAGTCACACGCAGGATTCTCACAGGATTGAGGCACAAATCCATCCAGACTCACAGTAGCATTAACTTTTACAAACTCAAAGGCAATACAGAAGCAGCAATACTAGCTAGTAGCTAGTAGCTGGCTACTCCCTGGTGGTAGGAGGAGCAAGGCATTTTGTCACTATGCCAGAAAAGTAGTTCCTCAGTGGTACCTCTGAAGGTAACAATATTGCTATAGCTTGGTTAAGGATGTTTTTTAAGAGCGTTTTGTAGGCAGAATATTTTAATCTCCATCACCTGCATTGTTAGCTGCCTCATACTAGCAATTTTTTACTATTTAGAACACACAGAAAAGGGAAAAGTGTGTTCTTCTCTGATATAGGAATTGTTGTTGATAGGAAAAATTATCCCAAAAAAGTGCAGTTTTCCTTTAAATGGGCCTGAGTGGCATGTGCCAGTATTTTAATTGGCCTAGCCCTGTGATATCTGCCTAGCAACAAGCGGCCAAAAAACAAAAAGGGTTTTATAACGAATAACATTCCACAGACTCTCTGTTGTATATTGGAGGAAGTTCAGAGCTGGAACACATTTCCTTTTAAAACGTTGCTCATAATACAAATCGTCTGTTCCAGGGTCAAGCCGTGCCCCTCATAAAAACTTCCTATGTATACTGTTTGTGTTGTCTCGTTATGATTTTCGTCTCTTGGCTTGTACTGGAATACGTGTCGCAAAGAAAAAGTGTGACCAAATCCAAAGACTATAAAAATGGGACCCATTACCTCCCTACTTGGCACTCAGCATCAAGGATTGGAATTGGGGGTTAAATCCCCAAAATGATTCCCGAGCGCGGCCACCGATGCTGCTCACTGCTCCCCTCACCTCCCAGGGGGTGGAACAAGGGGATGGGTCAAATGCAGAGGTTAATTTCACCACACCTAGTGTGTGTGTGACTTTCAGTGGTACTTTAAACGGCGGTTTAAATTTAAAAAAAAAACATCTTATTTTCTGTCATTTTTTTTTCACCACAAAAATGTCTGCCATTTCAAAAAACAAGAATTGTTATATATGATCATAAAGAGTTGCATTGTAAAAACTTAAAAATTACATATTTTTAAAAAAATAATATTTTAAAAATTAAACTATTAAAATGGATGGATGTATAATAATAAGTACAATAATAATAATAATAATAATAATAATAATAATAATAATAATAATAATAATAATTAAAATAATATAAATAATATGTTTTTTTTCCTAAAAATGTTTTATCAAATCTAATAAAGTAAAGTTTAGATTAATGTGTTTTTTTTTTTTCTTTTTCGGTTTGGTCCCCGTACTGCTTTGTATACACAAACTAAAAATAAACTAAACATTTCTTTATGGGAAATGACAATAGAACTGGTCTGTTCCAGAGTCAAACAGTGGCCCTCGTAACAACCTCCTTCAAATATATCTTTCCAATTTATTGGCAGAATTTACAAGCTTTGTGCAAAGTCTGCTTCCTTTGCATACAAAAACAAAAACACTGACCACACAAAAAGAGGTAACAATTATTCTGCCTGCCTTCGAAGTGATCCAGTCCCTAAAGTTAGGCATGAACCCGAGCTCATTTAGTCAGCAGTGTTGTCACAGTGTGCCTCCGCTGCTACGAGCCATTGCACTCCACTACAAAGTGTTCCGGGCTGGCCTTCGCCGCAGTCTTCCACTGATCGTATCGCCGCCATGGCCCCCGCTCTGCATGCTGTTTATTTTCCTAACGCACATGTCCACGACATGATGGCAGCCATCCATCCCGGGAGCCGGCGGCTGAGCGACAGACTCTCGCGCGAGTGGCAAACCCACCAGGTGATGATTTGCATTTGTTTTTTTATTGCCGTCATTAGGACTCCCCCTGCAGAGGGCCCGGTCTGCGTGACATAGCTCATGGTTTATCTGCCAGGCGTGTTAGCGGCGAGGAGTACAGTCCTTATCAGGGAAAAAACATGATTGTCGCATGTGATTAAGGTCGCATTACGACTGTGCTGAAAGGAATGAATTTGATCTTTTATCCTCCGAGGATCAAACTTGACAGTCCTTGATCAGGACCGGGTGCTGGCCTGACCGCCGCGGACCCGCCAAACCCCCAATGAGCAGCCGGCAAGATCACACGTGCATCATTGATGAGCCTCTGTAAAGTCACATGACCCTGCGGCCCTAAACGGACAAAAGTATTTGGACATGTGCCTCCTACACACACAAGGAGTGAAAATGAGGAGCCAATTCCAACCCCGAGGAGGAGCTGATGTCATCACTCACCCTGTCACATGACCCTGAAAAGATGGAGCAACCCACTGGAAGTGCAAATTGGGGGGATTATTTTTAAGAAGAAAAAAAAGACCTCTTGACATGTATTAATGTACAGTGGAACCTCCATTTATGAACCCACTCGTCTTGCCAACTTTTCGGTATACGAACCTTAAGATCACACAGTCTATTACCAGTGGCCACGTCTTAGTGCTTCAGCGTGTGTTTTTTTTTTCTCGACATTCACCAAGTTTTGTCTTATTTTGCCTACACAATATGGGTCTGAAAAGCCAAGAAACCAGTCTGGAAAGAAGGAGGGATTCGCTGTGGACTTATACTTAGAGAGGAGAGGGAACCTAAATCACCAAAAATGATTCCCGGGCGCGGCCACCGCTGCTGCCCACTGCTCCCTTCACCTCCCAGGGGGTGATCAAGGGTGATGGGTCAAATGCAGAGAATAATTCCGCCACACCTAGTGTGTGTGTGACAATCATTGGTACTTCAACTTCTTCAACTTCAACCCACGCACACCTCACCTCTTCCCCGCGCCCTTCTCTCTCTGCCTGCTATTCCTTCTCAGCATTTTTTAAATTATTGTAGCAACATGGTTGTTAACATTTTTGAGAGCACTAAAGGGACTTTTGTCAATGCATTGACAGTACAGCTTGCCGTTATTGTTGTGTTATTTTGATAATGAATAGATTGTTGATTCATTACCCACTTTTTGATATAAATATATATGTGTGTGTGTGTGCGTGTGTGTGTGTATATTGTATATGTATGTCTGTGTATGTATATATATATATATATATATATATATATATATATATATATATATATATATATATATATATATATATATATATATATATATACTGTATTTATGTGTATATATATATATATATATATATATATATATATATATATATATATATATATATATATATATATATATATATATATATATATATATATATATATATATATATATATATATATATATATATATTAGGGCTGTGAATCTTTGGGTGTCCCACGATTCGATTCAATATCGATTCTTGGGTTCACGATTCGATTCAAAATCGAATTTTTTTCAATTCAACACGATTCTCGATTCAAAAACGATTTTTTTCCCGATTCAAAACGATTCTCTATTCATTCAATACATAGTATTTCAGCAGGATCTACCCCAGTCTGCTGACATGCAAGCAGAGTAGTAGATTTTTGTAAAAAGCTTTTATAATTGTAAAGGACAATGTTTTATCAACTGATTGCAATAATGTAAATTTGTTTTAACTATTAAATGAACCAAAAATATGACTTATTTTATTTTTGTGAAAATATTAGACACAGTGTGTTGTCAAGCTTATGAGATGCGATGCAAGTGTAAGCCACTGTGACACTATTGTTCTTTTTTTCTTTTTTTTTTTATAAATGTCTAATGATAATGAGGGATTTTTTATTTTTAATCACTGTTATGTTGAAATTTTAACTAATATTGATACTGTTGTTGATAATATTCATTTTTGTTTCACTACTTTTGGTTTGTTCAGTGTCGTGTTTGTGTCTCCTCTCAATTGCTCTGTTTATTGCAGTTCTGAGTGTTGCTGGGTCGGGTTTGGTTTTGGAATTGGATTGCATTGTTATGGTATTGAGGTGTATTGTTTAAAATAACAATAAAAATAAAAATTATAATAAATAAATAAATAAATAAATCGATTTTTAAAAAATTAGAATCGATTCTGAATCGCACAACGTGAGAATCGCGATTCAAATTCGAATCGATTTTTCCCCACACCCCTAATATATATATATATATATATATATATATATATATATATATATATATATATATATATATATATATATATATATATATATATATATATATATATATATATATATATACAGTACAGGCCAAAAGTTTGGACACACCTTTTCCTCATTCAATGTGTTTTTTTTAATTTTAATGACTATTTACATTGTAGATTGTCACTGAAGGCATCAAAACTATGAATGAACACGTGGAGTTATGGACTTAACAGAAAAAGGTGAAATAACTGAAAACATGTTTTATATTGTAGTTTCTTCAATTATTGTAGTTGATCTGATTACTTTTTTGCACACTCTTGACATTCTCTCGACGAGCTTCAAGAGGTAGTCACCTGAAATGGTTTTCACTTCACAAGTGTACTTGTGCACTTAAGCAGTCAGTATCTGGTATGACCACCATTTTCCTAACGCAGTGCTCCTTTGCATAGAGTTGATCAGGTTGGTGATTGTGGCCTGTGGAATGTTGGTCCACTCCTCTTCAATGGCTGTGCACCTGCTGGATGTGGAGGTCTTGGGCTGGTGTGGTTACACATGGTCTGCGGTTGTAAGGCCGGTTGGATGTACTGCCAAATTCTCTGAAAAGCCTTTGGAGACGGTTTATGGTAGAGAAATTAACATTCAATTCACGGGCAACAAACTGTGGTGGACAATCCGGCAGTCAGCATGGATGCCAAATGCACGCTCACTCAAAACTTGCGACATTTGTGGCATTGTGTTGTGTGATAAAACTGCACATTTCAGGGTGGCCTTTTATCGCGGGCAGCCTGAGGCACACCTATGCAACAATCATGCTGTTTAATCAGCATCTTGATATACCACACCTGTGAGGTGAGATTAATTTTCTTGGCAAAGAAGAAATGCTCACTAACACAGATTTAGACAGATTTGTGAACAATATTTGAGAGGAATAGGTCTTTTGTGTTTATAGTAAAAGTTGGCCCGTGGGCCGCAGTTTGGACACCCCAGCTCTAAACCCCCCTGTTCTATTGGACATTCTACACGCTACTTAGAATATTAACCTTGACCCAGACTATGAACCGACTGTGTTGTGTTCCTGCTTTTGTGTGAAAAGTGCCCCGAGACAGCAATCACTATTCAGATAAAAAAAATAAGAGAATGGAGTTGAATTCCAAACTAATTACTCTCCCTCCAAGGCCCTAAAGGGGGAACTAACGCCGGCTGAGAGAGATGGCAAGAGAGTGCAGTCAAGATGGTGTCCACCTGAGTCGGTGCAGAAAGTTCATTATAATGACACACCGCCTGTGTGGCCTGGCACCGCGCACGGCGCCATTACACGCGCACGCAGCGGTGGCGGAGTTCACCGTGAGGTGGAGGAAGCCTCCCACATCGACGTTATAACACACTCGTTAAAGCCCCGACGTCGCTCACACACAAGTCCATCTCCTTGGCCTTTTCTTATCTTTTCGGCGCGGGACTCGGCCCAGACGTGGTTGCTGGAGCAATTACCCAACTCTGGTGATCTGTGGATTCACAATATTGCCTCATGGTCTGTTTTATCCTGCGACGGTTAAGGATGCAATCATATACGATCTGGCCTCATTCTCATGGCAGACAGCTTCCATGCTAACTTGATGAATCCACTCCCTGGCGTCAACGAAGAAGAATGCTCTTTCAATCGTTTGTCACATCGGCAAACTGTAATGTGCTTGAGCGGCGCAATGATTAATAGAGCACGGCCACAAAGACTCGCCACTCTTTAGCAGTCAATCTATGTCTGCCGCCTGTTATATTTCTGGATCAAAAACAGGAATGCTAATGGCCACCTTTTTCCGCGTGACAGGAGTGACAGCCTGACAAGCTCAGCTGTCCGAGACCATATCAGTCTAGCTTTGGGAGAGCGCCAAAAACCTGAAGTCGTAATTGTACATAAATAATGTGTTTCTTATTACAAGTGAGGAGTTGTAATGTTGGGACATAAAAGTCCTCATTTGACAGGAGAAGAGTTGAAACATTACAAAGGTGAAGTTGTAATTTCATGAGCCATATACAGACATCACCTTTATATAGGCAATATATGGGGGAATTGTTTAAAAAAGAGTTTAATGCTAGAACAAAAACATTCTAATTGTATGACTAAGGGCCGGATTTCCTAAAGGTTTGCGTGTACTAAAAAAGGTGCAAACTTGATAGCACACGCAAAGCTGATCTACTAAACGTGTGCAAAGTGAATTGCATCTGTTAAAGACTTAGATTTAGACTTCCTTTATTGTCATTCAAATTTAAACTTTACAGTACAGATAAGAACACAATTGTGTTGCATTAGCTCATTGTAAGGCAGGTATAAAAGAACAATAAGGTGCAGATTTAAATAAATAGATTACTGTACAGATAAATATATTGCACTTTTGCATATGCATCCACGTTTATGGATGTATGTTATATTGTCCTTATAGTCCAGCGAGTTACTCAGTTTTTGGGGGGGAGTTGAGGGGATAATTATGATGCGTTCAAGAGTCTTATGGCCTGAGGGAAGAAGCTGTTACAGAAGCTGAGTGTTCCGCTACGGAGGCTGCGGAACCTCTTTCCAGAGTCCAGCAGTGAAAACAGTCCTTGATATATTATCGTTAGTTACATTATTTGATCATTCTTTAAAAAGTGATAGAATTTAGACAGAAATATAATAATTTTAAGCGACTAAAGCTGTGAAATAGACAATAAAAAAATCGTCAGAACAAAGTTGTTTTGATCTTTTGAAGATAGAGGTAATATTACAAAGAAATAAGTGATGATACAAGCTAGGCTATTTGCCCCCTGCCCCATGAAGTATTTTAATAGATCACAAACAAATGTCCACTACAGAGGATGCTGATTGTTATGAGACAATTCAATTTGTACAAAAATAAAGTTTTAATATTGCAATAAAGGAGGTGAATGTTTCTTGACAAAAGCTGTGAAATATCTTAACAAGAATAAAGTTGAAATATGACAAGAATACACTTTTTGAAAATAAAGTGGTAATATTACGAGACATAAGTTCTACTTTTTATATGGAAAAAATACATTTCAAACTGCGCTAATATTACTGAAAATACGACATAGCAATTTTACATTAAAAAATATAAATATATGTGAAATGCAGTGGCGGACCGTGCGTTTCTCAGCTTGGCCTTCAGTGATGTCCTACTTAGTCCGACTTCACCTCTCAAAATACCGTGATTTATGTCACCACATGGACACGGCTGGAGATACTATACAGAAACCCACTTGCACTCTACTGAGCATTGAATCCCCTCAACAGTGTACAAAAGGGTTTATTTTTCGATGCATTTAACATTCAATAAACCCGCTTCAGCAATTAAAACATATCTTACGTGGTACTGTCAAAATGTCAATAATTGTATAAAACAAATGAAACATGAAAAAATAAAGAAATACAATATTTGAACTCACAATTTGTAGAACCCATCCGACGCCGTATAAGCCAGTGGTACCGTCCGTCATAGTCGGTGAAACCATTTCGGCGCTGGTGTTGTGCCAAAATGTGATGCCTGCCAAAAAGGTATTTCCTTCACGGGAGCGCGCACCGCTCGCTAAACCTGCATATCTTGGCTTCATCTGTCCACAGCGGATTACTAGGTATAAGACAAACACTTTATCTTTGTGGTTATTGTACCGGTGAGTTATCTGTGGCTTTCTATGATTCCGGTGCCACTTCCTGTTTTCGCAACTTGTGATTGGATACTCACTTGGGACTCCCAAGTGAGTATCCAATCACAGCTTACTGACAACAACTTGCGATCTGATTGGCTATCACAATTGTCTATCGCCTCTATGTGTCCGTTCACTTACAGTGTACGGACGCCCGCATTGTTGATTCTGAAGGCCCTGGGCAGATTTGGTACAGCATGGCAACATAAGCTAGCTGAATTCTGATTGGATACAAACTCTAACCTAAAAACAACTGCATTGGAAGGAGCATAATATGACATGAAGAGAATATGAATACTTTTAGATATTTAGGGAAAGTAAATAAAAAATTATGGTAACACTTTAGTATGGGGAACACATATTCACCATTAATTAGTTGCTTATTAACAAGCAAATTAGTAACATATTGGCTCTTAATTAGTCATTATTAAGTACTTATTAATGCCTTATTCTGCATGGCCTTATTATACAACCAGTAAGCCATTAACTAAGAGTATTCCCTCAATAACCTCAGGATTATTGCTTATTAGTAACCCAACCCTAACCCTTATATGTTCCCCTAGTGTCCAAATAACTCTAAATTAAGTCTTTGTTACTTTAATAAGCAACTAATTAATGGTGAATATGTTCCCCATACTAAAGTGTTACCAAAATTACTTTTATCTTTAATTATGATCATGATTTCTGGTTATGTTAGGCCAGCAGAGAAGAAGGCCTTGCTGGCCCTGACGGCACACCACTGCTGAAATGTCCTAAGAAAATAAAAACGTGTTTATTCTTTAAAAAATATAAATTTTGATTTATTTTTTATTTTTATAAATTTTTTGTCACTTAATGACTTTCCTCAAAACATTATAATTTTTATGTTTTGGTTCTTCGAATGACTGAGTATTGAATAAAATTGTCTGATGCGTCTGATGCTGGCATCTCCCTTAGAGATAGGGTGAGAAGTGCAGTCACCCGAGAGAGACTCGGAGTAGAGCCGCTGCTCTTTCGCTTGGAAAGGAGCCAGCTTAGGTGGTTCGGGCATCTCGTGCGGATGCCTCACGAGCGTCTCCCTAGGGAGGTCCTTGTTGCACGTCCCACTGGGAGGAGACCCCGCGGCAGGCCAAGGACCAGATGGGGGGATTACATCTCCTCTTTGGCCTGGGAACGCTTCGGGATTCCCCAGGAGGAAGTCAAAAATGTTGCTCTGGAGAGGGAAGTCTGGGGGTCTCTGCTGGAGCTGTTGTCCCCGCGACCCGATTCCGGATAAGCGGTTGAAGATGGATGGATGGATGATGCGTCTTTTTCTAGAGACAACTAAAAGGCTGTAGTCCTGGGGTGTCCAAACTTTTTCCACTGAGGGCCGCACACTGACAAATCAAAGCAAGCGGGGGCCATTTTGATATTTGTTATTTTAAAAACCAATACTATATATGTATAACAAATATACATGTAGGCCTCCACTCAGGCTTGATCCTGGGGACCCCAAAGGGTTTTGGTCAAAAAAATGTGTCATTATTCAGTGTTATTATTTTTATTATTATTCAAGTTTTAAATCTCTAGATTAACATTAGGTCTATTTGTCAATATAATGTTTTTAAAGATGTAAGTTGTATGCTCTTTTTGTCAAAGAAAACCCGTTTTTTTTAATGGAAATAACACAAAATATGCAATATTTTCACCCAATAATTTTTTTAAAATGGAATATTTGAGATTATAAAATAATTTGAGCCTTAAAAAGGTCAATAACTCATAACACCATTGATTTTAATTCATTATTATTTTTTGAGCAATGACACTTAAAAACAAATCACACTAAAATTATTGGGGATCCAAAAGGGTCCTACTCATTAAAGTGCTAAAAAAATAAATTATAATTTTTTTTTACTGTTTACTTTTAACACAATAATCTCGAGATCAACTTCAGATCTATCCGTCAATTATAAGTTTTATTGTTGTTTATGTTTTTTGTTTGTTCGTTTTAGGCCCTTCTTTAAAAAAAAAACAGCTCAGTTTTTTATATGGCAAACACAAAATATGCTACATTTTCCCCAAAAAATATCTCAAAGTGGAATATTTAACGTGACGTAAATTGGAGCCTTCAATAGGTCAATAATTCCTAATGACATTGATTTTGATACATTATTATTTTTTAAAGAAAGAAACAGCCTGCATGGCAGCTTTGTGTTATTAAGAGTAAACATTGCAACATTTTCTTGTTACATTTCCCCTGTTTGCTCTTTTATACCACTTTTTACGTTTTAAAATTTTTTAAATCGTAATTTTAAAATGTGCCGTGGGGCCGTTAAAACATGACCTGCGGGCCGCAAATGGCCCCCGGGCCGCAATTTTGACACCCTTGCTGTAGTCCAACCTGATTGATAAATTGATCGATTTAAACGATTTAAAGTCCACTCATGGAGCCTTCAAACAAAACTTGCAGTGTTGACGTGTTTGATGACTTGAATGCCTCGAACACACACACACACACACACACACACACACACACACACACACACACACACACACACACATGCGCTATGCTTATTGTGTGTGTGTGTGTACATGTGGAAGATAATTAATCAAGAAGACAGCAAGCCTTTAGAGAAACTCCACATTAGTCAAATATTGCCCCTGACCTTTCTCTCACTTGCTCAATTTGCCTCCTGCCTGTTTCTCAATAAATCAAGCGGAGGCGAGAAGATGAGAAGGTAGCGTGGAGGAAGCTTCACGAGAGGAGATACTTTGCCAGCAGATTGTCGCCGTTCCTCGCCGCGCACATCCATACATGGTCATCATTTATGGATATATCTCACCTCGCTGACGTGCTTGCTCAGGGCAGCTGGAGACAGATTTTTAATAATACCAGATGAGACAATAAGTCTAAATCAACATGTCGGAATAATAACTCATTCCCACAGAAATGTCAGGACAATAAGGCGGCAGATGTTGGCTAAACAGGAACATCCGCGGGGAGTTAACGCAATATGAGCGTCTGATGAACATGACGCCCGCCTGTTACATTCACCACGAAGATGGTGGATCTGCACTCTTCTTCTATAGAGGAGGACAAAGACGCTAAATGATCAGACACGAGAGTGACAAGACATCCTTCCTCAACCTGGAAACTGGGGTTAGTTTTAAAGCAGATTTATTTCCCCTGAGCACTGCCTTTGAGCAAGGCATTAAACACCCAGTTGTTAAATGCAGGGCTGTTCAACTCAAGTACCATTTTCAGAACGCAGGACTTCTCTCTTCACTATTATTCACATGTTGTGTATCTATTTGAGTATCTTCACATTTTATAATAGTTACGCTGGTCAGAGATCCTCTTTATGGCAGGACTACCTACTGTTTTTAAGAACATACTGCACAGTCACTAGTTAAAGATCCTCTATATGACAGGACTATCTGCTGTTTTTAAGAACATACTGTACAGTCACTAGTCAAAGATCCTCTATATGACAGGACTATCTGCTGTTTTTAAGAACACACTGCAAAGTCACTTGTCAAAGAACCTCTAAATGACAGGACTATCTGCTGTTTTTAAGAACATACTGTACAGTCACTAAAAACAGCAGATAGTCCTGTCATATAGAGTCTATATGACAGGACTGTCTGCTGTTTTTAAGAACATACTGCACAGTCACTAGTCAAATATCCTCGAAATGACAGGATTATCTTTAGTTTTTAAGTACATACTGCAGAGTCACTAGTCAAAGATCCTCTATATGACAGGACTATCTGATGTTTTTTAAGAACACACTGCACAGTCACTAGTCAGAGATCCTCTATATGACAGGACTAGCTGATGTTTTTAAGAACATACTGCACAGTCACTAGTTAAAAATCCTCGATATGACTGGACTATCTGCTGTTTTTAAGAACACACTGCACAGTCACTAGTCAAAGATCCTCTATATGACAGGACTATCTGCTGTTTTTAAGAACATACTGCTAAGTCACTACTCAAAGATCCACTAAATGACAGGACTATCCGCTGTTTTTAAGAACATACTGCACAGTCACTCGTCAGAGATCATCTATATGGCAGGACTATCTGCGGTTTTTAAGTACATACTGCACAGTCACTAGTCAAAGATCCTCTATATGACAGGACTATCTGATGTTTTTTTAAGAACACACTGCACAGTCACTAGTCAGAGATCCTCTATATGACAGGACTAGCTGATGTTTTTAAGAACATACTGCACAGTCACTAGTTAAAAATCCTCGATATGACTGGACTATCTGCTGTTTTTAAGAACACACTGCACAGTCACTAGTCAAAGATCCTCTATATGACAGGACTATCTGCTGTTTTTAAGAACATACTGCTAAGTCACTACTCAAAGATCCACTAAATGACAGGACTATCCGCTGTTTTTAAGAACATACTGCTAAGTCACTACTCAAAGATCCACTAAATGACAGGACTATCTGCTGTTTTTAAGAACATACTGCACAGTCACTAGTCAAAGATCCTCTATATAACAGGACTAGCTGATGTTTTTAAGAACACACTGCACAGTCACTAGTTAAAAATCCTCTATATGACTGGACTATCTGCTGTTTTTAAGAACATACTGCACAGTCACTAGTCAAATATCCTCTATATGACAGGACTATCTGATATTTTTAAGAACACACTGCACAGTCACTAGTTAAAGATCCTCTATATGACTGGACTATCTGCTGTTTTTAAAAACATACTGCACAGTCACTAGTTAAAGATCCTCTATATAACAGGACTAGCTGATGTTTTTAAGAACACACTGCACAGTCACTAGTTAAAAATCCTCTATATGACTGGACTATCTGCTGTTTTTAAGAACATACTGCACAGTCACTAGTGAAATATCCTCTATATGACAGGACTATCTGATGTTTTTAAGAACACACTGCACAGTCACTAGTTAAACATCCTCTATATATGACAGGACTATCTGCTGTTTTAAGAACACACTGCTAAGTCACTAGTCAAAGATCCACTAAATGACAGGACTATCTGCTGTTTTTAAGAACATACTGCACAGTCACTAGTCAGAGATCATCTATATGGCAGGACTATCTGCTGTTTTTAAGAACATACTGCACAGTCACTAGTTAAAGATCCTCTATATGACAGGACTATCTGATGTTTTTAATAACATACTGCACAGTCACTAGTCAGAGATCATCTATATGACAGGACTATGTTCTGTTTTTAAGAACATACTGCACAGTCACTAGTCAAAGATCTTTTATATCAGTTATTTTCAACCTTTTTTGAGCCGCGGCACACTTTTTACATTTCCAAAATCCTGCGGCACACCACCAACCAAAATTACACAAAATGACACTCTAACACAGTATATAATACATATAGTTAATAATATAGTTTCTAAATGTATTTATACTCACCTAGTGTGAAACCTGGGCCTGTTTCGATGAACAAAAAATGGATATCCTGGCAGAAATGGTAGAAAGACACACACGAAGCTCTTCCTCAACAGCTCTCAGTCTCTCTCTGTTTTTAGTTTTTATCGCAGTCAAGCTTGAGAAGCTCAGCTCACATAGATATGTGGTTGAAAATGGGAGCAATGTCAAAATGGCTTTGTTGGCCAGAATGGGGAATTCCTTGGCAACAGATAACCAAAAACTGTCCAAAGGAAGATCAGCAAAGTTTAGCTTTAAACCCCGATCTTGTTTCAGTTCAATGAGTTCCTCTTGCTCCTTTAAAGTCATGTCCTTACCAGCAATGGATGCTGAGCTGTATGGGTCCCTGACCCAGTCAAGGCATTCTGTGAAGGCTGAAGAGAAATAAAATAACAACTTTTTCTCAAGAGTTTTCAAATGTGTGCCAATCACTTCGCATATTGCAGCAGTGTTGCCATCATGCAGTTTATCGGTGAATGGGAACATCTCAAGGTTGCCACGCTGCACATGTTGTTGCCAGAGCTGCACCTTCAAACGGAATCCATTCATTTTATCAGTGCTTGTAAGCAGATTTTCATTTCGGCCTTGCATCCGTGTGTTCAGTTCATTCAGATGATGAAATATATCAGCCAGGTATGCCAGCTTTGCACACCACTCAATACTTGCAAGCAGCTTTGAGTAATCGGACCTCTCGTTTGTCAGAAATACTTTAAGTTCCTCTCGCAGCTCATACACACGGGCAAGCACTTTGCCGCGCGACAGCCACTGGACTTCCGTGTGGAGCAATAAGACTTTATGTTCCGCTCCCATTTCCTCACACAAAGACGCAAATAAGCGACATTTCAAAGGTCGCGTCTTCACAAAGTTCACTATGCGCACAACATCATCCAACACAGGAGCTAGATCTGCTGGTAAGGTCTTTGCAACGAGTGCCTCACGGTGCAAAAAACAGTGCGTAACAATAACATCCGGGTTTTTTTCTTTGACCCTACTTACGAAGCCTTTGACGCGCCCGACCATGGCTGCGGCTCCATCAGTGCAGACACCTGTGCAGTTTTCCCACAAAAGCCCGCTTTTGTCAAAATATTCCGACGTGACCCGAAATATTTCCTCTCCTGTTGATTTTTCTGGCAGTCTTGCAAAATAGGAAGTTTTCTTTAATGGCTTCTCCATCCACAAAACGCACATTGGCCAAAAGCTGACAATGTCCACTAATATCCGTCGACTCATCAATTTGCAAGGCAAATTTCTTACAGATGCGCATCTTTTCCAAAACAATAGTTTCGATGTCCGCAGACATATCATCAATACGTCTGGCAATTGTGTTATCTGAGAGAGGCACTTTAGCGATCTCTTTGGCCGCGTCAGGGCCGAGCATCTCATTTACGATGGCTTTACAAGCTGGCAGTATTAATGTTTCTGCCACAGTGTGGGACTTTTTTGATTTAGCTATGAGTTCAGCAACAAGGTAGCTAGCTTTGAGGGCTCTCTCGTTTACCTTTGTGGTTTTTCTCAGAAAAGTTGCCTGTTTCTCATTGTTTGTACGTAAGCGTACAAAATAGTCCATCGGCTTGTTTTGAACGGAAGGGTGTTTCGTTTGGAGATGGCGTTTAAGCTTGCTTGGCACCATGGCGCTATTGGATAGCTTCTCACCACACACCAAGCACTGCGGAGTCGGTGCTGTCGCATCCCCGGTGAAAGTAAATCCAAATGAAAGATAGCTTTCGCTTTATTGCCTCGAGCTCACCGTCTTGTCTTTTTTATTTTGTCGACCACTCATACTGGGGCCTTCATTTGGGTCAGAATTTTGTCCAGGACCCTGTCCGGCATTTACATTTTCCCTTCTCAAAAACTTCTCCATCACTGTCACTTGCTCACCTCCTCCTGCTGCGATCCCACACTGTCAGTGTCACGTGTCACGCAGCCTACCTCCCTTGTCTTTACAGGTATATCGCCCTCTGCTGCCACCTACTGAAATAGAAGAGTATTACATTATCTGCCGCACTTTATTACAGCAGGCACCCGACAATGGTTAAATTCAGGAGATATTACATCATTTCCCGCGGCACACCTGACGATCTCACACTGGTTGAAAATCACTGTTCTATATGACAGGACTATGTTCTGTTTTTAAGAACATACTGTACAGGCACTAGTCAAATTTTCTAGCTGCGGACCAGTCAACGCTTGGGGGGGGTTGGGGCGAAATTAAAAAATATATATATTTTTTTTTTTTCATTTTTTTTTTTTTCATAAAGAAATGCAATCATGTGTGCTTACGGAATGTATCCCTGCAGACTGTATTGATCTACATTGATATATAATGTATACAATGTGTTTTTCTATGTTGATTTAATTTTTAAAAAAACATTTTATTTTTTATTTTATTTTTTCTGGTACCAAATCGGTCCGCGGCCCGGTGGTTGGGCACCACTGCTCTAAATGACTGTCATGTCTGTGTGATCATGTTTTGTTTAAGTTATGTTCTGCTTGGTTTTGGACTCTTTTTAGTTCCTGCTTTTCACTCCCTTGTCTTGTTTCCATGGTTACCCATTAGTTTCACCTGTTCCACGTTTGGACTCATTGTGCATTCTTGTTTGTCACCATAGCAACCCATTAGTTTTCACCTGTCCTCACGACTCACGCACCTGTCTTTAATCATGTCTTCACTATTTAACCCTGTAGTTGCCAGGCAGTCAGCCTGGCGACATCACACTCCTGACACTCTGTTTCATGTCCATCGTTCATGCT
The DNA here is from genome assembly GCF_033978785.1 of Entelurus aequoreus. Classification (NCBI taxonomy): domain Eukaryota; kingdom Metazoa; phylum Chordata; class Actinopteri; order Syngnathiformes; family Syngnathidae; genus Entelurus; species Entelurus aequoreus. The sequence goes on along the minus strand of NC_084745.1, from coordinate 20,879,164 downwards.
GCGCCTTTCGTCCGCAAGTAAGTTATTGTTTATTAAGGCCATAGTTAGCAAGTTTTGTTTTCTGTCCATAGTTTACGCCGAAGTGGCAGTTTTCTTTTTCATACCCAAGTTTTCTACCTCCGCTGTGAGCTCCTTTTGTTTGTACTTTTTTGAGTAAATTAAATCATGTCATTACCTTCACGTCGTGTCCGCTCCAAATCCTTTGCACCATGGGAAAACAAACCACACCACAGTCCTCGTCTTGACAGATGTCGCCAGCTAAAAAGTTTTCCCGGAAGATTGGACGAAGGAACGTGGGAAGTCTTGCGCGCCATGGAAGCGGAAACGCTGCGCTATTCCCCCATGAAGCGCAGGAAGCTGATATGGGGGCCTGACGGCGAACTGGGGCCGTTCTCTTCCGTGTGTCCCGGGGACGTTGGCACGTCACCTCAGTCCCGGAAGCGCTGCCCAAGACGAAGGACGTCAGGGAAGGCTTCCGCGAGCAGACAGCATGCGTCGCTCCCGCAAGCTCCTCCCCCTCCGGGCGGTAATAAGCTGCTGCCTGCCCGGCTGCCCCAGGACAACGTCAAGCCACCGTCAGTGGATGACCTCACAGACCAGGATTTTTTTTTTCTCAACTCTCTTTTCTGTCAGCCGCCCCCAACAAAAGACTCCATGTCAATGATCAAGCATTATCAGGACATGTTTTTAGAAATTGGAGCTTGTCAATCCAAGCCACCCAAATTCCATGCCCCGCCCCCCAGGACTCAAGCCACGCCCAAGTCACAGATTTTTTTTTCACTCACAAGAGCCCAGGTGGGGGGGAAAGAAAGACTTTTTGGACAATTTAGAGGGAAGGATTTTCCCCCCCTCCTGACCTCCCTCCACCCACCCCAAAAGACTGTTCCAGACAGCGGGGAGCGCGTCTGTTATCCGCTCCTTGGGAGGGGGGGGGGCTAGGGCTGGGAACTGTTCAGGTGGGGTCGCTCATCGTCATGCCATGCCACAGCCTCTAGCACGACCGCCACCACCAGTTCTTCGGCCTACCAAGCCACAGCCTCCAGCACGGCCACCACCACCAGTCTTTTGGCCTGCTAAGCCGCAGCATCCGGTTCGGCCACCACCACCGGTCTTTTGGCCTGCCAAGCCGCAACCCCTAGCTAGGCCACCTCCACCTGCTCCACGCCCTGCTCTAAGGCTATCAACATGCCTAGCAGCTCCACGCCAAGCTCCACCAGCTGCAGCTCCACCAGTCGCAGCTCCACGCCAAGCGCCGCCAGTCGCAGCTCCACGCCAAGCGCCGCCAGTCGCAGCTCCACGCCAAGCGCCGCCAGTCGCAGCTCCACGACTCCAAGCACCGCCAGTCGCAGCTCCACGACGCCAAGCGCCGCCAATCGCAGCTCCACGATGCCAAGACCCCCCAAGCCAAGACCAAGACCAAGATCAAGACCCCCCAAGCCAAGACCACGACCAAGATCAAGACCCCCCAAGCCAAGACCAAGACCAAGACCAAGACCCCCCAAGCCAAGACCAAGACCAAGACCCCCAAAGCCAAGACCAAGACCAAAACCGCTATGTCAAGACCAAGCACCGCCATGCCAAGACCAAGACCCGCCATGCCAAGACCAAGACCCGCCAAGACCAAGACCCACCAAGACCAAGACCCGCCACGCCAAGACCCGCCGCCTGACGCACCACGCCGAGCTTCGCTACCTGCTTCATCTGCTGCACCCGCGCCTGCTTCATCTGCTACTTCCACGCCTGCCACGACGACGCGCGCAGCTTCCACGCCTGCCACGATGACGACGCGCCTGCCTCCTCGTCGGCCACGAATGTGGCCACTACCTGGTCGTCCGCCATGCCAAGTGCGCCCACCTCCTCGTCGGCCATGGATGTGGCCATTCCCAGGTCGCCCACTTCGTCTGGTACAGCGGCGCTCTACGCGTCGCCGCCACCTAACTCTGCCCCGGTGGATACGGGGACACGTGGTCTGGCGACCCACCTCCATGTCCCCCTCCCGCCCTCCCATGACTATTGATCATTGTTTTGTTTTTATTTTTATGGACATCTGGTATATGTCCTTAAGGGAGGGGCTCTGTCATGTCTGTGTGATCATGTTTTGTTTACAGGCCTGGCCCTAACCAATCTGGCGCCCTAGGCAAGATTTTAGGTGGCGTCCCCCACATCGGCAGTGAAGTGTATATACTCACAAGAAACCGAATAGCTTTGTCTTTGACCTTTTTACTTAAAGAAAGCAAATTAACATATTATATGACAATGTTATGTTATGATTATCTTTAACCGAATCACAGCAGTGCTCTAATTAAAAAACAGCATTCCCTCTCATGCGATATTGCTTAATTAACATTAATGATGTGCACTTTAACAACTAGGCTTACAACTATACCTAATATATAAAGGGGTGGAAAAGTGACTATTACCTGCAGGGCAAACATTAGCTAACCAGAAGGCAATAACAATGTAAACAAAAAACACCAGCTTAAAAGATCTAATACAAATGTCCCTGAGGAATGTAAGGTGGGAGTACTGTAATTACCTAACGTTACATTATTATTTTCCATAACAATTTAGCCCCCTCCACAATATTAACCTGACGTTAAAACAGAACTAGCAATTGCCGAATCATGTAACATTAGCTTAATGCTAAAAAGCCAGGTTACTATCACATTCTGTAACAGACAAATAATTTCATGTAGGCTAACGTTACCTACCTGCTACCTCTGTCTTTTTCTCGTTTCTCCTCCTCTTCTTTTCTCTTTTTTCTTCCCTGGGCACCTGACAGTTTTGGCCGTTTTGACATCTTGTGTTGATTTTTTGATGTGGTGACGTCCAAAAGAGTCATGATACGGGAAGGGAGGGGGCGCACCGTGCGGGGGGAGGGGGGGGGGGGGGGGCGTAATGTTGTAACAAATAATATTTCTATTAAATAGGCTTTACTTTGCATTTTAATTAACGTGGGATTATTTTTTGTATTTAGAAATAATAGTACCAACTTTTTTATTTATTTTATTTTTTTCTCCAACATTTGTGGCACTGGCGTGGCGCCCCCTGATGGACGGCGCCCTTAGTATTTGCCTATACGGCCTATGCAACGGGCCGGCCCTGTTTGTTTAAGTTATGTTCTGCTTGGTTTTGGACTCTTTTTAGTTCCTGCTTTTCACTCCCTTGTCTTGTTTCCATGGTTACCCATTAGTTTCACCTGTTCCACGTTTGGACTCATTGTGCACTCTTGTTTGTCACCATAGCAACCCATTAGTTTTCACCTGTCCTCACGACTCACGCACCTGTCTTTAATCATGTCTTCACTATTTAACCCTGTAGTTGCCAGGCAATCAGCCTGGCGACATCACACTCCCGACACTCTGTTTCATGTCCATCGTTCATGCTGTGCCTTTCGTCCGCAAGTAAGTTATTGTTTATTAAGGCCGTAGTTAGCAAGTTTTGTTTTCAGTCCATAGTTTACACCAAAGTGGTAGTTTTGTTTTTCATAACCAAGTTTTCTACCTCCGCCGTGAGCTCCTTTTGTTTGTACTTTTTTGAGTAAATTAAATCATGTCATTATCTTCACGTCGTGTCCGCTCCAAATCCTTTGCACCATGGGAAAACAAACCACACCACAGTCCTCGTCTTGACAGATGTCGCCAGCTAAAAAGTTTTCCCACAAGATTGGACGAAGGAACGTGGGAGGTCTTGCGCGCCATGGAAGCGGAAACGCTGCGCTATTCCCCCATGGAGCGCAGGAAGCTGATATGGGGGCCTGACGGCGAACTGGGGCGGTTCTCCTCCGTGTGTCCCGGGGACGTTGGCACGTCACCCCAGTCCCGGAAGCGCTGCCCAAGACGAAGGACGTCAGGGAAGGCTTCCGCGAGCGGACAGCACGCGTCGCTCCCACAAGCTCCTCCCCCTCCGGGCGGAAATAAGCTGCTGCCTGCCCGGCTGCCCCAGGACAACGTCAAGCCACCGTCAGTGGATGACCTCACAGACCAGGATTTTTTTTTTCTCAACTCTCTTTTCTGTCAGCCGCCCCCAACAAAAGACTCCATGTCAATGATCAAGCATTATCAGGACATGTTTTTAGAAATTGGAGCTTGTCAATCCAAGCCACCCAAATTCCATCCCCGCCCCCCAGGACTCAAGCCACGCCCAAGTCACAATTTTTTTTTTCACCCACAAGAGCCCAGGTGGGCGGGAAAGAAAGACTTTTTGGACAATTTAGAGGGAAGGATTTTGTCCCCCTCCTGACCTCCGTCCACCCACCCCAAAAGACTGTTCCAGACAGCGGGGAGCGCGTCTGTTATCCGCTCCTTGGGGGGGGGGGGGGGGGGCTTACGGACTGTATCCCTGCAGACTGTATTGATCTATATTGATATATAATGTAGGAACCAGAAATATTTATAACATAAACCTTTTGTGCGAATGAGTGTAAATGGGGGAGGGAGGTTTTTTGGGTTGGTGCACTAATTGTAAGTGTATCGTGTGTTTTTTATGTTGATTTAATAAAAAATAAAACAAATAATGTTTTTTTTATTTCTTGTGCGGCCCGGTACCAATCGATCCACGGACCGGTACCGGGCCACGGCCCGGTTGTTGGGGACCACTGCTCTATGTGACCACACTATCTGCTGTTTTTAAGAACCTACTGCAGAAACACTAGTCAAATATTCTCTGTATGACAAGAGTATCTGCTGTTTTTAAGAACCCACTGCAGAAGCACTAGTCAAAGATCCTCTATATCATGGGTGTCAAACTCTGGCCCGCGGGGCAAAATTGGCCCGCCATGTAATTTCACTTGGCCCTTGAGGCGATATCAAAAACACCGCATTCACCGCTAATTCTCATACTTGCCAACCCTCACGGGAGATGCCCAAATTTCAGTGCCCATCCCGAAAATCGTCACGTCCGCTTTTCACCCAGTCCGAGTGCTGGCCCAGTCACATAACATGTGCGGCTTTTACACGCACACACGAGTGAATGCAATGCATACTTGATCAACAGCGATACACGTTACACTGAGGGTAGCCGTATAAACAACTTTTTTTAATTGAATTGAAGTATTTATTTCAAACCTGCACAATACAACACGACACTTTTTTTACATTTTGGCAGAGACATTTATGCAAGGCTTGAAATGGGGTTGGATGAAGCCGATGCTTATAATATCCCAACCCCTCTCACTCATTCCACATTTAACATAAACAATCAATATAATACAAGAACAATACTATACAAACAAAAACAAGGAAAGCTCCTGTACACTAACAATACAATAGTACCACTGTTACTATGAGACAAGACAAGACGAGACAAAACACACACACACACTCACACATACACACACACACAGGCCCAAACACTCCCTGACCATACACCTCTCTCCCATCGCTCTGTGCTGATGGCATCACTCTCTTTCCTCCTCGTACTTCTTCAGTACTTCTTTTTTAAACAGTCTTTTAAATTGAATCATGTTAGAACACATTTTTAACTCGTCCCCTAAGTTGTTCCACAGACTGACTCCACGCACTGAAATGCACATTGATTTTAAATTTGTTCTAAATTTAAGCAAATATAATTTGTTGTTTCCTCTTAGACTGTAACTATGGTGAGCATCTCTATCCTGGAATAGGTTCTGTATATTGAATGGTAGAGAGTTTTGGGATGCCCTAAACATAATTTGAGCAGTTTTAAAATTGATCACATCGTGCACTCCATGAATAGTGGATTTGAATGATGTCTGTAGTGAACATTGGACACAATTCTAATGGCCTTTTTCTGCAGAGTGACTAAAGGCTGTAGATGGGATTTATAACAATTTCCCCAGACTTCAACACAATAGTTTAAATATGACATAATAAATGAATGATACAATAACAGCAGAGCATTGGTATTCAATAAATGACATGATCTCCTCATCATTCCAACACATTTAGCAACTTTTGTCCTCAGGTAACTTATATGAGGCTTCCATGATATATTTTCATCTATTACCACTCCTAAGACTTAATTTTGTTAAACATATATTGGTGTATCATCAATAACAATCCTGATGGGTATATTACTTTTGCGATTGCTAAAGAGCATGATTTTGGTCTTCTTTAAATTCAGAGACAATTTGTTGGTATTAAACCAAGTTTTTAACTTGATCATCTCCTCAGTTACAGAGACCAGAAGTTTCTTCATGTCGTCACCTGCACATGTAATGGTTGTATCGTCAGCAAAGAGGATGAACTTCAGCAGTGTTGATACTTTACATATTTCGTTGATATACATTATAAATAGTGTGGGTCCCAGAATCGACCCCTGAGGGACTCCACGGGTTATGTTCATGAGTGTAGATTGATGTTGGTCGATCTGAACAATCTGCTGTCTCTCATTCAAGTAGCTCTTCAGCCATTTCCTTGCCATTCATTATGCCATAGTTTTCCAGTTTATTTACCAAAATCTGGTGGTCAATGGTATCGAAAGCCTTTTGCAGGTCAATAAAAATTCCTATAACAAATTTGTTCTTCTCGATACCATTAGTAATGTTTTCTATTAGATCACTTAAAGCTAATGAAGTTGACCTATTTTGACGGAACCCATATTGACAATCAGATAATAATTTGTGCTTTTCAATGAAGCCACTAAGTCTATTGTCAAATAATGTTTCCAATATTTTTGACAACTGTGGCAGAAGGGAAACGGGCTGGTAATTTGTGAAGTGGTGTTTGTCTCCAGATTTGAAGATGGGGATGACTTTTGAGAGTTTCATTTGTGAGGGAAATTGTCCAAGTTGAAAAGATAAATTGCAGATGTGTGTGAATGATTTGATGATTTCTTCCGCTACGTTCCGGACCGTCCTCATGTCAAAGTCATAAATGTCACGTGATGTTTTGTTCCTGCTTTTCTGAATAACCTCCAATACTTCTTTTTCAACAGTCGGAGTAAGGAACATCGAATAAGGATTTTTTTCAATAAATTCCATGGGCTGTTCATCATTAATTGGGATTTTTTTTGCCAGCTCAGGCCCAATATTAACAAAAAACATATTGAAGCCATCAGCAATATTATTTCTTGTCACTTATGATTTGGTCGTTCTCAACAAACAACTCCGGATAACAAGGACTGTTTGAACCATGCCCAATAATTGTATTTAATACCTTCCAAATTCCCTTTATATAATTTTTCTTTTGGATTAGTAGTTTGGTGGTGTATTCTTTTCTGCTTGCTCTTAATATGCTGGTTAATTTATTTTTATATGTTTTGTACTTTTGTTCTGTTTCTATGGTTTGATGCCTAAAAAAAGTTCTATATAGATATGTTTTCTTTTTGCAAGCGTTTGCAAGCCCCTTGGTTATCCATGGAGTTTTTGTGGAGTTAGTTATAGTGCATTTTTTGATGGGGCAGTGTGTATCATAAATTGAGAAAAAAATGTCATGAAATAAATTATAAGCTGCATTTATATCTGACGTTTGAAAAACAGAATCCCAGTTTTGTTTCGTTAAATCATTCTTAAGTGCTGTTAATGATCGTTCTGTTGTGGTTCTTCGATAATAGTCACTATTTACAGGAACTTTAACACTGTTAGAAATATACGCCACACTGTGAACCCACACCAAACAAGAATGACAAACACATTTCGGGAGAACATCCGCACCGTAACACAACATAAACACAACAGAACAATTACCCAGAACACCTTGCAGCCCTAACTCTTCCGGGCTGCAATATACACCCCCACTACCACCAAACCCCGCCCCCCCCAAACCTCGCCCACCTCAACCGACGCACGGAGGTTATTATTGGTGACCAGATTTTTGGTGAACGGAACCGGAATGCAACATCGCTCACACACACTTGTAAGATGCTCTTACACACAGTGGTAAGATGCGCTCATACACATAACTGAAATCTTTGCACACATACTACTGAAATTGTTGTCTCTCACACGCACGTGTAAAAAGCACACACACACACAGGTGAAATCCGTTTATACATACCGTACTAGTGAAAAATAATTCCAGGTGTGTGTGTGTGTGCGTGAGAGAAAAACATTTCAGTAGTGTTTATAAGAGTGTTTCAGTATTGTATGTAACAATGTTTCAATATTGTTTATAAGAGTGATTTAGTAGTGTATGTAAGAATGTTTCAGTAGTGTATGTAAGAGCATTTCAGTAGTGTTTATAAGAGCATTTCAGTAGTGTATGTAAGAGCATTTCAGTAGTGTTTATAAGAGCATTTCAGTAGTGTTTATAAGAGTGTTTCAGTAGTGTTTATAAGAGCATTTCAGTAGTGTATGTAAGAGCATTTCAGTAGTGTTTATAAGAGTGTTCCAGTAGTGTTTATAAGAGTGTTTCAGTAGTGAATGTAAGAATGTTTCAGTAGTGTTTATAAGAATGTTTCAGTAATGTTTATAAGAGTGTTTCAGTAGTTTTTATAAGTGTTTCAGTAGTGTATGTAAGAGCATTTCAGTAGTGTTTATAGGAGTGTTTCAGTAGTGTATGTAAGAGCATTTCAGTAGTGTTTATAAGAGCATTTCAGTAGTGTATGTAAGAGCATTTTAGTAGTATTTATAAGAGCATTTCAGTAGTGTTTATAAGAGTGTTTCAGTGGTGTTTGTAAGAGCATTTCAGTAGTGTATGTAAGAGCATTTCAGTAGTGTTTATAAGAGTGTTTCAGTAGTGTATGTAAGAGCATTTCAGTAGTGTTTATAAGAGCCTTTCAGTAGTGTATGTAAGAGCATTTCAGTAGTGTTTATAAGAGCGTTTCAGTAGTGTTTATAAGAGCGTTTCAGTGGTGTTTATAAGAGCATTTCAGTAGTGTATATAAGAGCATTTCAATAGTGTTTATAAGAGTGTTTCAGTAATGTTTATAAGAGTTTTTCAGTAGTGTATGTAAGAATGTTTCAGTAGTGTTTATAAGAGTGTTTCAGTAGTGTTTATAAGAGTGTTTCAGTAGTGTTTTTAAGAGTGCTTCAGTAGTGTATGTAAGAGCATTTCAGTAATGTATGTAAGAGCAGTTCAGTAGTTTTTGTAAGGGCATTTCAGTAGTGTTTATAAGAGCATTTCAGTAGTGTATGTAAGAGCATTTCAGTCGTGTTTATAAGAGCATTTCAGTAGTGTTTATAAGAGCGTTTCAGTAGTGTTTATAAGAGCATTTCAGTAGTGTATGTAAGAGCATTTCAGTAGTGTTTATAAGAGTGTTTCAGTAGTGTATGTAAGAGCATTTCAGTAGTGTTTATAAGAGTGTTTCAGTAGTGTATGTAAGAGCATTTCAGTAGTGTTTATAAGAGTGTTTCAGTAGTGTATGTAAGAGCATTTCAGTAGTGTTTATAAGAGCATTTCAGTAGGGTGTGTGAGAGAAAAACATTTCAGTTGTTTATGTGAGAGCATTTCAGTAGTGTATGTAAGAGCATTTCAGTAGTGTATGTGAGAACTATTCAGTAGTATGTGTAAAAGAAAAATATTTCAGTTGTTTATGTGAGAGCATTTCAATAGTGTATGTAAGAGGTAATTCTGAATAACGGCCCCTCATATATTTTAGCGTTCGTTTTCCATTTATTTATGACCGCGCTAAAGAACAGGTCTTACTTACCCTGCTTTAATTCCTCCTCATTATTGCGGCATCATGTTCAGGCGCAAAGCAGAAGCAACATGTGTTGCTGTGAGATGGACGTGATGTGATGATTCAAAAAGTCATTCATGAGGGACAAGTTTATTGCAGGATTTGCTGCAGGAAAAGCGGGATTAAAGGATCAATTCTTAAAGTCTCAAAGCAAAACTGTCATACACAAAGTTGCTCAATGCATTTGTCGCAGCAGTTATTATTCCATGTGTGCATGTAAAGATTCCTTCAATCCTTTAATGCTGAAATATGATTAATGTTGACCTTCATCAGGCAGGCAACAACACAATCACAGTCACAACAAACACACAAGGGCATTCTCGACCTAATAAAATAATGAATGATAACCTGAAGCATGTATAAAATAGTTATTTATAATCACATATAATTAAAACCAGTATATTTTATTACATTAAATAAAATAAATTGAGCATGGCTAATTATTTTAAATCTGATGTTTTTTTGTTCTGGAAAAAATTTATATAATTTTCAAAAATATTTATTTTTACATTAATCAATTAATGGAACATGTATTAATAAAAATGTAATGTTTATCTAAAGACCGGTACTTTTCAGAGGTGGTATAGAACCGAATATGATTCATTAGTATTGCGGTACTATACTAATGCCGGTATACTGTACAACCCTAGTGCGTGCATATATGTACATCTATATATATACATATATATATATGGGGACGGCGTGGCTTGGTTGGTATAGCGGCCAGCAACCTGAGGGTTCCTAGTTTGATCCCCGGCTTCCGCCATCCTAGTCACGTCCGTTGTGTCCTTGGGTAAGACACTTCATCCTTGCTCCTGATGGGTCGTGGTTAGGGCCTTGCATGTCGACTCCCTCTATCAGTGTGTGAATGTGTGAATGTGGAAATAGTGTCACGGCACTTTGAGCACCTTGAAGGTAGAAAAGCACTATACTAGAGATGTCTGATAATGGCTTTTTTGCCGATATTCGGATATTGTCCAACTCTTAATTACCGATTCCGATATCAACCGATACCGATATATACAGTCGTGGAATTAACACGTTGTTATGCTTAATTTTGTTGTGATGCCCCGCTGGATGTATTAAACAATGTAACAAGGTTTTCCAAAATAAATCAACTCAAGTTATGGAAAAAAATGCCAACATGGCACTGCCATATTTATTATTGAAGTCACAAAGTGCATTATTTTTTTTAACATGCCTCAAAACAGCAGCTTGGAATTTGGGACATGCTCTCCCTGAGAGAGCATGAGGAGGTTGAGGTGGGCGGGGTTGGGGGGGGGGGTTGAGGTGAGGGCGGTAGGGGGTAGCGGGGGTGTATATTGTAGCGTCCCGGAAGAGTTAGTGCTGCAAGGGGTTCTGGGTATTTGTTGTGTTGTGTTTATGTTGTGTAACGGTGCGGATGTTCTCACGAAATGTGTTTGTCATTCTTGTTTGGTGTGGGTTCACAGTGTGGCAAATATTTGTAACAGTGTTAAAGTTGTTTATACGGCCACCCTCAGTGTGACCTGTATGGCTGTTGACCAAGTATGCGTGGCATTCAATTGTGTGTGTGAAAAGCCATACATATTATGTGACTGGGCCGGCACGCAAAGGCAGTGCCTTTAAGATTTATTGGCGCTCTGTTCGTCTCCCTACGTCCGTGTACACAGCGGAGTTTTAAAAAGTCATACATTTTACTTTTTGAAACTGATACTGATCATTTTGAAACCGATACCGATAATTTCCGATATTACATTTGAAAGAATTTATCGGCCGATAATATCGGCAGTCCGATATTATCGGACATCTCTACACTATACAAGTACTTAGTTAACTGAGCATTTTTTTAATAAACCATTTAATATGATTAAAATAAAGTAAAGAAAATAAATGTAATTAAATTCATTAAATAATATTGTTCTGAATAAAAAAAATCTATTGTTGTATTACATTTGCTGCTGCATTAGTATTCAACACGATCTTCTACAGGCCTAAACTGGCCACTGAAGGTGCGTTTTGTTTCCTCAGGTGCTAATTAGAGTGACTTCAGCGCGTTATTACAGTTGTGTTGTTGTCTTCACACGCGGTAATCGCATTCATTATTTGCTCGGCCGGCGTGATAACTGCAAACATGCTGCACTTGTTGTTGTTGTTTGCATCCAAAGGTGTAAAAAGGCTGCGTGTTCATCAAAGCCGGCTGTGTGATTAATTAGAGCGCTACCTGCTAATCACTTGTCTTTGTTCTTAAAGGGCAGCCACGTCGCAAAAACCGGCGACTAACAACACTTGAGCTGCTTCTGCAGTGTTGTTATTGCCACAACTGTGTGGGGAAACAAAAGATTCCATAAATGTTACATAAGAGGTAATGGCGGCGACATTATGGAAGTGTCGCGGCCCGGCCGGGCGCTCTAATGTATCAGGAGACGTATTACCTCCAGGGAACGCGGCCCCCTCGCCATAAATAATGCAAGGCAAATACATCACGGCCATGTGTCTCTTTATCCAACATGTGTAGCTGTCAGCTATGATCAATAGGAACACGCCAGTGACGCTAACGCAACACGTTTGGGCGGAGAAAGGACACGTCACGTGGGCGAGCCCTCAAGGCCCTGCCCCGTGATTGACTGCCTCATAGAGACCCGGACCACTCTGCGGAATCAAAAGGAAGGAAAACCGTGCGGGATAGGAAGGAGTGAAGGGATCCAGTCAACGTAAAGAAGCAGGAAGGAAAGGAGAATGCCAAAGATTGATGAAAGGAAAGATGAGAAAGAAAGGAATATGGTCAAGAAGAAAGGAATGTTGGGGGGAGAAATGACAGGACATAAAATGAAATAAAAGGTAGAAAAGATGGAGCAGAAAGGAAGGAAGGATGGAAAGTTTAGGAAAAAAGAAGAAAGAGATATTTGTGTGTGCACGAAGGACTGAATGAAAGAAAATAAGATGAAAAAGCAAGCAAGTTATTTCAAAGGCAAGAAAGAACGAAAACTGGGGAAGAAAGATGGAAAGGATCGAGTCAAGAAGTTAGAGAATGAACGATGAAGGCAAGGACAGATATATAAAAAAGAAGAAAGTAAACAAAAATGGTTGACGAGAGTGAAAGGAACAACAAGAAAGAGGGGAAAAAAACCATATGATTAAAAAAGAAGAAGATAAGAAGTATAAATGAAGCACTAAAGATGGTTGATGAGAAAGGAACCAGAAGAATGAGAAAGAGGAAAACATTTTTTTTTTTTAAATATAAGCCAAATTTGGTTGATAAGTGTGGAAGGAGCAATAAGAAAGTGAAGTGAAATATATTTTAGCACTTGTTGTCCAGTGACTCAAAGTGTCTTTTATTAACAAACTTATTTTGGATACATTTGTACATACATGTGTACTGTACATGCACTATACATACATGTGTACTGTATATGCACTATACATACAGTACATGTGTACTGTACATGCACTATACATACATGTGTACTGGGACGGCGTGGCGAAGTTGGTAGAGTGGCCGTGCCAGCAATCGGAGTGTTGCTGGTTACAAGGGTTCAATCCCCACCTTCTACCATCCTAGTCACGTCCATAGTGTCATTGGGCAAGACACTTCACCCTTGCTCTTGATGGCTGCTGGTTAGCACCTTGCATGGCAGCTCCCGCCATAAGTGTGTGAATGTGTGTGTGAATGGATGAATGTGGAAATACTGTCAAAGCGCTTTGAGTACCTTGAAGGTAGAAAAACGCTATACAAGTATAACCCATTTATCATTATAATTTACTGTACATGCACTGTACATACATGTGTACTGTACATGCACTATACATACATATGTACTGTACATGCACTATACATACATGTGTACTGTACATGCACTATACATACATGAGTACTGTATATGCACTATACATACATGTGTACTGTACATGCACTACACATACATGATTGAGACTTTTATTAGTAGGTTGCACAGGGAAGTACATATTCCGTACAATTGACCACTAAATGGTAACACCCGAATGAGTTTTTCAACTTGTTTAAGTCGGGATCCACCTAAATTGATTCAGATACAGATATATACTATCATCATAATACAGTCATCACACAAGATAATCACATTGAATTATTTACATTATTTACAAACAGGGGTGTGTGTGTGTGTGTGTGTGGGGGGGGGGGGGGGGGTAGGATATGGACAGCAAATAGTGGACATAGAGAGAGAGAGAGAGAGATACATACATGTGTACTGTATATACACTATACATACATGTGTACTGTATATACACTATACATACATGTGTACTGTACATGCAATATACATACATGTGCACTGTGTATGCACTATACATACATGTGTACTGTATATGCACTATACATACATGTGTACTGTACATGCACTATACATACATGTGTACTGCATATTTACTATCCATACATGTGTACTGTACACGCACTATATATGCAGGTGTACTGTACATGCACTATACATACATGTGTACTGTACGTGCACTATACATACATGTGTACATACGTGTGTTCTGTACATGCACTATACATACATGTGTGCATACATGTGCACTGTGCATGCACTATACATACATGTGTACTGTATATGCACTATAAATATATGTGTACATGTGTACTGTGCATGCACTATAAATACATGTGTACATACATGTGTACTGTACATGCACTATACATGTGTACTGTACATGCACTATACATCTGTACTGTACATGCACTATACATATATGTGTACATACATGGGTACTTTACATGCACTATACATACATGTGTAGTGTACATGCAATATACATACATGTGTACATACATGTGTACTGTACATGCACTATACATACATGTGTACTGTATATGCAGTATACATACATGTGTACTGTATATGCAGCATACATACATGTGTACTGTATATGCACTATACATACATGTGTACTGTATATGCACTTTACATACATGTGTACTGTACATGCACTATAAATACATGTGTACTGAACATTCACTATACATACATGTGTACTGTATATGTACTGTACATACTGTACAGTACATGTGTACTGTATATGCACTATACATACATGTGTACTTGCATGTGTACATATATGTACATCCAAGCATGTGTGTACATATAATGTACATATACATTATGTACATCCATACACCCAGTGTGGCTGGCACTGCTAGAACGGTGGATGATGTGTGTTTCCCAAGTACACAAGGTCAGTGACTGGGATGGTGGAAGCTGGATTCAAACCAGGAACCCTCAAGTTGTGGGATCTGAGCCGAGGATGTCGTTGTGGCTTGAGCAGCCCTTTGAGACACTCGTGATTTAGGGCTATATAGGTAAACATTGATTGATTGATTGAAGTTTCTGTGCCAGCCGCTCTACCATCAGAGATGAGAAAGAGGAAAAAAGAAAAAGGTGTTAAAAAAATGAATGAAAGATGAGTGTGAAAAGAACAACAGTACAATGAAAAAAAAACATTTTAAAAGAAAAAAAAAGTATAAATGAAAGACAAAGATGGTTGACGAAAGTGAAAGGAACAAAAAGAAAGATAAGAAAGAGGAAAATAAGTTCAAGTTAAACGTCCCAACGATAGTCACACACACACACACACACACACATACTAGGTGTGGTGAAATTATCCTCTGCATTTGACCCATCCCCATGTTCACCCACTGGGAGGTGAGGGGAGCAGTGAGCAGCAGCGGTGGCCACGCTCGGGAATCATTTTGGTGATTTAACCCCCAATTCCAACCCTTGATGCTGAGTGCCAAGCAGGGAGGCAATGGGTCCCATTTTTATAGTCTTTGGTATGACTCGGCCGGGGTTTGAACTCACGACCTTCCAGTCTCAGGGCGGACACTCTAACCACACGGCCACTAAACAGGTCTAGAAGAAGAAAAACAAGTTTTTTTAAAAAATCTATAAATGATTAGTTTGTCCGTCCAAGTGTAGTCAAGTTAGGTTGCACCTACAAAAAAGTGTACAATATTTCGTATTTGGACTGATGAAGATGTAAAAGTCCAATTCCTGCTCACATCAAAAGGCTGCTCATGTGCATATCCATCTCACCTGTGGACTTTATCCAGGTGCACCGACGGACTACTTAGTGCCTCTTTCGAACCATTGCTTCTCCAACAGGACACTTTATTAAATACAGCGGCGCAATGAACTCCTTTTTGGTCAGCAGCCATC
Source organism: Entelurus aequoreus (assembly GCF_033978785.1). Classification (NCBI taxonomy): domain Eukaryota; kingdom Metazoa; phylum Chordata; class Actinopteri; order Syngnathiformes; family Syngnathidae; genus Entelurus; species Entelurus aequoreus. Next base: position 20,863,388 of record NC_084745.1, on the reverse strand, counting down.
TTCTCCGCACACAAAAAAAACAAAAAACATGTCGACTCGTCAATTATTCCTTCAGGAATCCTGCGCCAACTTTTTCAACCCGACCGATGGAGCCGCCGTGCTGCAAGGAGGTCTTTTTCTCGGGCGTATTTTTTTGATGTAAAAGACATGGAATGTTCTCGCTATTTTCAGCCCCGAAACACTCCCATGGCCAGCTGCCCGTCGGGGCCGTGATGGGCTGTGATCAGAGTTCCATTAGTCATGTCTGAGAAATGGGCTCAGGGAGCAAAGGAGTCCTAAATTGATCGCTAACTTTGCTTTTCCAGGCATATATAGCGGCCTCATTTGCATATCTGTCTGATTGCAGCGGGGGGACGTGCATGAGGCGTCCACACCGACGGGGCTGAGGGTTGAACTCCCTCCAGAGGAGCTTCTGTACGCCTGCATGAGTTAGCGTCATCCGGTGAGGAAAGTATTTGGCTGTCAGGTAAGTAAAGTTGATTTATTTACCCCCACTCCGCGTCACTTTGGCCACCTCTTCTTTTGCCGTTTCCCCCGCATGACTTTCAGTGTCCACACTCATCACGCTCAACGCCAAGCACGCAGGATAAAAGGAAACGTGGAATATTACTCGCACAGAAATATGTCTGCGATACTACATATCCATATGGCATCACTTTGTATAACACTTTTAGAAATAGTCAAAGGCAAAGATGCACAGTAGAATAACAAAAACTGGAATTGAGAAAAAGTTAAAAATGTTAAAACTAGCTTTGTCCCGATACCAATATTTTGGTACCAGTACTAAAATGATTTTGATACTTTTCGATACTTTTCTAAATAAAGGGCACCACAAAAAATTGCATTATTGGCTTTATTTTAACAAAAAATCTTATACATTAAACATATGTTTTGTTTCTTATTGCAAGTTTGTCCTTAAATAAAATAGTGAACATACAAGACAACTTGTCTTTTTGTAGTAAGTAAGCAAACAAAGGCTCTTAATTAGTATGCTGACATATGCAGTAACATGAATTGATTTACGTGGACCCCGACCTAAACAAGTTGAAAAACTTATACAGGTGTTACCATTTAGTGGTCAATTGTACGGAATATGTACGGTACTGTGCAATCTACTAATAAAAGTTTAAATCAATCAATCAATCAATATTGTGTCATTTTCCATTCTATTATTTTGTCAACATTATTAAGTACAAGTGGTAGAAAATGAATTATTAATCTACTTGTTCATTTACTGTTAATATCTGCTTACTTTCTCTGTTAACATGTCCTATCTACACTTCTGTTAAAATGTAAAAATAATTTATTATTCTGTTGTTTAGATGCTTTACATTAGTTGTGGATGATATCACAAATTTGGGTATCAATCCACTACCAAGTCGTTACAGGATCATACATTGGTCATATTCAAAGTCCTCATGTGTCCAGGGACATATTTCCTGAGTTTATAAACATAATATACATTTTAAAAAAACGAAAGATGTTGTGATGCCAAAAATATTGACGTAATCATAGTAGTATCGACTAGATACGCTCCTGTAGTTGGTATCATTACACCTCTTCCTGAGGGCGTTTCAGTGTTATAACTTCACCTTTATCGTTAGTTTTTAAGCCAAAATGCGTCCATTCTCCCTTTTCTGTCTACACACTGTGTCTGCTTGTAAGTACTCAGTGTGTGTGCGCTACCGAACATGCTCGTAAACCAGCAATGACACAACGTGACGACGACGGGTGGGTGGTGGACCAGTACTATTCAGAGGCGGTATAGTATCGAATATGATGCATTAGTATCTACTATCGCGGTACTATACTAATACCGTTATACCGTACAACTCTAGTTAAAACTATCATGTCGTTTTGTTCGGAAGTTCTTAGTATAATGTTCCATTTTTAAATGGACACTTTTTTGTGACTGTTTTATTAATTTCCCTTCTTTCATGTTTGTTTGTTATAAATATCCCGATAGGGACAAGCGGTAGAAAATGTCTTGGATATTGAGTACAACAATCATGGCAACATTTCAATTTCAATTAATTAAATAATTAACTAAATTGTGAAATATAATAAGAAATAATTATATTGAATCTGTTATTTCATGTATACGTTATTTAATGTTTAATGTGTTGATTTCACTGATTAACCGATGTACATATTTTTCAAATTTGTACATTTTGAAGAAAATGTAATGTATTTTCACGGGTACTAAAGTATTACAGAAAGGAGTTTGATGGGTTTTTTTGTGTGACTTTAAAACTATTTCAAATGTATTTATCTGAATTCCAACACTTTTTGATGTCAACAGGGCCAATAAACCCTAAAAAAAAATAAAAATGTATTGTCTTATTATTGACATATACTGTATGTAAGTTTATGATAAAGAACAAAATGCTCAGTAATTTACCAGAAACAACATGTTTATAAACACAATTGATTTTTCATTTTACTGTGGGAAGAACCGGCGGCTCATTTTAAAGGCGACACCTTTCCGAGGTGCTGATTTTAGACAAAATGGTTAGGGGTACATCTGAACCGATATGATACTAATTCCTGGTACCTGAGAACACTTTTTGTACATTTGTGTGGTCATGTGTTAATAAATGTTAATTTGTTTAATAATAAAAAATGTTTTCCTATTTTTAACATGTAACAGTGAGCTAATATTGATAACTATGCTGTCCAATTGTTATATATTTTTTTTTTTTACTCTTCTGAGTCTAAGTCCCTGCCCTTTCTATTCCACCTGGCAGTGGTCCTCAATGACTGGTCCGAGGACCGGTACCGGTCCGTGACGCATTTGCTACCGGGCCGCACAGAAACATTAATTAATTTATAAACTACCGAATTTTCTCCGACTTAACTTTCACCTGTCCCACTAAACACACTAATAAGCTTGTTCATAAATGTATATTACAACTCCTTTGTTATAGTACATTGATAGACATAAACATGTTAATGTTGTTACGGCTCAGACCCCTGCCGTCTGTGCGCACCTCGGGACACGCCCACGGGTGCGCACATCCAGGGACGCGCCGCGCGCGTCTACGCCCTGCAGCAGCCACCAGCTGCAATCACTCACCGGCTATCTGCACACCTGATCCTGATGAGGGCGTGCCGGATAAAGGCAAGGTGGACCCAAGGATCGGCGCAGGAACTTAGTTTTCTCATGGTGTACCGTAAGCGTCAAGCTTTATGCTCTCTCGTCTTGTTTCCCTCTCCGTGGCTTACTTGTCCCTTGTTTCTCCCGTGTCCCCCGCAGAGATCCCTCCGTCGCCTTGGAAGTGAGCTGTGCGCCTCACTTCTCTGGACCCCTCTGGATTCTGACTGCATCCCTTGATCCTCGACCCCCCACTTTGGACTCGGACTTCTTGACGCCCCTCTCAGCCCCACGGACCCCCGCTTGTATCCCGGATCACCTGTCTGCCCCCTGGACTTCCTCGTATCTCGTTCAACACTTGGTAACACACATTCCAGTTAAATACTACCCATAGTCTTACACCATACACACTCTTGTATTCTAGTTCACACTACATTTCCTTAGTTTAGTTGTATTGTTTAGTATTATTATATATATATTGTCCATATATATATATATAATAAATATTTGTATATACTGCCCCCTGGTGTATGTTTGCCATCACCTCCCCTTAGTAAACACAACAAATGTGCCAGAATGTAGTCAAAGGCTAATTTCCATCTGCAGTTCTCAGCAGGGTCATTGTATATAGCAGGGGTTCTTAACCTTTTTGACCTTGAGACCCAACTTTTCCACTACAGAGGAGCCCAGGGACCTCTCCAATATTAACACTATACTATACACCAGGGGTCACCAACCTTTTTGAAACCAAGGGCTACTTCTTGGGTACTGATTAATGCGAAGGGCTACCAGTTAGATACACACTTAAATAAATTGCCAGAAGTAGCCAATTTGCTCAATTTACCTTTAACTCTGTTATTATTAATAATTAATGATATTTATCTTTGTGGAAACACTGATCATCTTAATGATTTCTCACAATAAATATATATAGAAACAGATAAATATCAATATGCAACACTTTATTTTTATATTTTCTCTAAGTGCACATTTTTCAAATTGAACATTTTCAAATGATCACTTCTAAGACAGTCTTGTGAAATCACAATATCCCATTTTAACTAGCTAGCCACTAACATTTTTTAACAAATCATGAATTACTTTGCACCATGTTTGTACAAATAATAACTCATGTAAAATACAAAAGTAAACTCTCAAATTTTTAAATCATGTCACACTTTGAACTGGACACCAAATCTGTTATCTGTTTCTTTGTCAGTTAGTGGGAAGCCTGGCATTGCATGCTGTTAACTAGTGTGTTGTACTCTGGTGTGTAACTTGACACTGCAACTCTGAGTGAGTCTTGCAGATGTGCATCAGTGAGGCGTGTTCTGTGTTTGTTCTTGATGAAGTTCATGTCAGAAAAGGCTGATTCACAAAGATAAGATTTTTCCTCATTGTTTGCGGAACCTTCTTAATCTTTTGGACATATTTTCACAGCAATCTGGCCTTAAGCTTAATTATGATAAATGTAAAATGTTAAGGATCGGAAATCTAAAGGGAACGTCCTTTCGAATGGAATGCAAAGTGCCTGTTTTGTGGACAGATGGACCAGTTAACATACTTGGTGTTGTTGTCCCAGAAAATCTGGAAGATCTAGGCTCAGTAAATTATGATAATCGACTAAGAAAGCTGGACAAAATTATGCAATTATGGAAAGGGAAATCCCTAACCTTGTATGGTAAAATGTCTATTGCCAACTCGTTAATTATTCCTCAATTTATTTATTTGTTTTTGTTATTACCAGCTCCATCACAAAACTTTTTTAAGATTTATGAGCGGAGGGTCTTCGATTTTGTCTGGAACGGCAAACCAGAAAAGATTAAAAAGGTTTTGTACAAAGAGTATGAATATGGGGGCCTGAAACTTCTCAACCTTGAAGCTATGTGTCTGTCTTTAAAAGCATCAATTGTTCCAAAGATGTATTTAAACATTGAGTGGTACACAAATGTCCTGTTGGACAAAAAACATGTACTGTATCAAAATAAATTGTATCCTTTTTTACAAGTGATCCCCTCCCAGAGAGTCTGCTGGGAAACATAAAGGAAACAATCCACTCATAGTGGTGTTTTCAATTTTATGTGCCAGAAAAAAAAGACGATATTTTGCAGCAGTTAATATGGATGAACTCTAATATTGTAATAGATGGAAAGCCTTTCTTTTGGAAAAATATGTTTGAAAGAGGAATCATTTTTGTCAATGATATTATCAATGAGAATGGTAAAATTATGAAGTATGATGAATTTAGAGCTATGTATGGTGATGCTTGCTCAAGCTTTTCATTTTATCAACTAACTGGAGTAATTGGGAAAAGATGGAAACAAATAATTAATTATGGAACTACTAAATTATTAGTTTGTAAACCCCTAATAAGAAATTCTAGTTGGCAAAAAGGAACTAAAATAAATAGAAAAATATATAATTTTTATTTAATAAAGAAATCTTTGAAGGCTGCCTCATACAACACAAATGGAAAATGGGAGGACTTTTTTGACTGCCCGTTGCCATGGGATGCCATATTCAAACTAATATATAAAGCCACTATCGATGTGCAAAATCGTTATTTTCAAATAAAAATTATTTATAACTTCTTACCCACAGGGAAAATGTTAAAATTATGGAATATGAGAGAGTCAGATGATTGCTGATTTTGTTGTCAGGAGCCTGAATCCACCCTGCATTTGTTTTGGTATTGTCGTATTGTGTCTTTGTTTTGGGTGGAAGTTGAAAAAATGTTTTTAAGGATTGGTTTGTTTATGAAGCTTGATGTGGTTTCTGTTATTTTAGGAGAGTTCATTGACAATCATGATTTAGTCAATTTAATTATAGTACTCGGTAAAATGTTTATTTTTAAGGCCAAAAACAGATATTCACTTAGATTTACTTTCTTTAAAACATTTATTCAGTATTTTCTAACTTTAGAAAGTTACATGGTTGAAAACGATAATGATGCCAAAAAACATTAAAAAAAAGATGAGAAGTCCTCAAAGGCTTATTTTGAAAGTATAATTATGTTTATAGATTATATGATATCTGTTGTTGTGTTCCCTAATTTGAGTGACCTGAACATAATCTGGACTGTACATAAATGCTTATTTTAAAAAATGTAATTTTGTTTATAAATTATATGCAATCTGTAGTGTTCCCTAATTTTTTTCTGTGTACATGAATGAAGGTGTGTGTTGCTGAGTCCGACTTGGACATTATCTGGACTGGGCCTGGTTTAAAAAACCCTTTAAACAAATCTAATTTCATTGACAACCTGGTCTGTTGAAGATAAGGCCCTTTTTAAAAAAATAAAATAAAATAAGATAAATAAATAAAAAACATTTTCTTGGATAAAAAAGAAAGTAAAACAATATAAAAATAATTACATAAAAAATAGTAATTAATGAAAATGTTAGTGGACCAGCAGCCTATACAATCATGTGTGTTTCAGGGACTGTGTCCCTTGCAGATGTGTTGTCTATGTTGTGGGAACCAGAATATTGGTAGCAGAAAGAAATAACCCCTTTTGTGTGAGTGGGTGTGGATGAGTGTGCATGGGGGAGGTTGTTTGGGTTGATGCACTGATTGAAAGTGTATCTTGTGTTTTTTCTATCTAGATTTAATTTAAAAAAAAAAAAAAAATGTTTTTTTTTTTTTTACATTTTTTTTTTTTTTTTTTTTTTTTAGAACAGGCCCGCGGGCGACTCATCTGGTCCTTACGGGCGACCTGGTGCCCGCGGGCACCGCGTTGGTGACCCCTGCTATACACTATACACAATACAATAGATCTAGTGCTTGTCAGGGGTGTCACCACCTCCAAAGTTATGATACTTCCATATACTAAAGTAATGTCCGATCATTACCTTATAAAATTTGAAGTTTTGACTCATTGTCAACAAGCTAATAATAATAATAACTGCTATAGCGGCCGCAACATTAATGCTGCCACAACGATGACTCTTGCTGACCTACTGCCTTCGGTAATGGCACCATTCCCAAATTATGTCGGCTCTATTGATAACCTCACTAACAACTTTGACGATGCCTTGCGCGAAATTATTGATAGTATAGCACCGCTAAAGCAAAAAAGGGCCCCTAAAAGGCGCACCCCATGGTTTACAGAAGAAATTAGAGCTCATAAATTATCATGTAGAAAACTGGAATGCGACTAAACTTGAGGTTTTCCATCAAGCATGGAGTGATAGTTTAATAACTTATAAACGCATGCTTACCTTAGCTAAAGCTAAATACTACTCAAATCTCATCCGCCTCAACAAAAACGATCCTAAATTTCTGTTTAGTACAGTAGCATCGCTAACCCAACAAGGGACTCCTCCCAGTAGCTCCACCCACTCGGCAGATGATTTTATGAATTTCTTTAATAAGAAAATTGAACTCATTAGAAAGGAGATTAAAGACAACGCATCCCAGCTACAACTGGGTTCTATTAACACAAATACGACCGTATATACGACGGACACTGCCCTCCAAAATAGTCTCTCTATTTTTGATGAAATAACATTAGAGGAATTATTACAGCGTGTAAGTGGGATAAAACAAACAACATGTTTACTTGACCCACTTCCTGGGAAACTTATCAAGGAACTGTTTGTATTATTAGGTCCATCAGTGTTAAATATTATAAACTTATCACTTTCCTCCGGCACTGTTCCCCTAGCATTCAAAAAAGCGGTTATTCATCCTCTGCTCAAAAGACCTAACCTCGATCCTGACCTCATGGTAAACTACCGACCGGTCTCCCACCTTCCGTTTATTTCCAAAATTCTCGAAAAAATTGTTGCACAGCAGCTAAATGAACACTTAGTGACTAACAATCTCTGTGAACCTTTTCAATCCGGTTTCAGGGCAAATCACTCTACGGAGACAGCCCTCGCAAAAATGACTAATGATATATTGCTAACGATGGATTCTGATGCGTCATCTATGTTGCTGCTTCTTGATCTTAGCGCCGCTTTCGATACCGTCGATCATAATATTTTATTAGAGTGTATCAAAACACGTATTGGTATGTCAGACTTAGCCTTGTCTTGGTTTAACTCTTATCTTACTGACAGGATGCAGTGCGTCTCCCATAACAATGTGACCTCGGACTATGTCAAGGTAACGTGCGGAGTTCCCCAGGGTTCGGTTCTTGGCCCTGCACTCTTTAGTATTTACATGCTGCCGCTGGGTGACATCATACGCAAGTACGGTGTTAGCTTTCACTGTTATGCTGATGACACTCAACTCTACATGCCCCTAAAGCTGACCAACACGCCGGATTGTAGTCAGCTGGAGGCGTGTCTTAATGAAATTAAACAATGGATATCCGCTAACTTTTTGCAACTCAACGCTAAGAAAACGGAAATGCTGATTATCGGTCCTGCTAGACACCAACATCTATTTAATAATACCACCTTAACATTTGACAACCAAACAATTACACAAGACGACTCGGTAAAGAATGTGGGTATTATCTTCGACCCAACTCTCTCGTTTGAGTCACACATTAAGAGTGTTACTAAAACGGCCTTCTTTCATCTCCGTAATATCGCTAAAATGCGTTCCATCTTGTCCACTAGCGACGCTGAGATCATTATTCATGCGTTCGTTACGTCTCGTCTCGATTACTGTAACGTATTATTTTCGGGTCTCCCTATGTCTAGCATTAAAAGATTACAGTTGGTACAAAATGCGGCTGCAAGGCTTTTGACAAAAACAAGAAAGTTTGATCATATTACGCCTATACTGGCTCACCTGCACTGGCTTCCTGTGCACTTAAGATGCAACTTTAAGGTTTTACTACTTACGTATAAAATACTACACGGTTTAGCTCCAGCCTATCTCCCCGATTGTATTGTACCATATGTCCCGACAAGAAATCTGCGTTCAAAGAACTCCGGCTTATTAGTGATTCCCAGAGCCAAAAAAAAGTCTGCGGGCTATAGAGCGTTTTCTATTCGGGCTCCAGTACTCTGGAATGCCCTCCCGGTAACAGTTAGAGATGCTACCTCAGTAGAAGTATTTAAGTCCCATCTTAAAACTCATTTGTATAATCTAGCCTTTAAATAGACCCCCCTTTTTTAGACCAGTTGATCTGTCGTTTCTTTTCTTCTCTCCTCTTCTCCCCTGTCCCTTGCGAGGGGGAGTTGCATAGGTCCGGTGGCCATGGATGAAGTGCTGGCTGTCCAGAGTCGGGACCCCGGGTGGACCACTAGCCTGTGCATCGGTTGGAGACATCTCTGCGCTGCTGACCCGTCTCCGCTCGGGATGGTTTCCTGTTGGCCCCGCTGTGGACTGGACTCCCGCTGATGTGTTGGATCCACTGTGGACTGGACTTTCACAATGTTATGTCAGACCCACTCGACATCCATTGCTTTCGGTCTCCCCTAGAGGGGTGGGGGGGGGGGGGTTACCCACATATGCGGTCCTCTCCAAGGTTTCTCATAGTCATTCACCGACGTCCCACTGGGGTGAGTTTTTCCTTGCCCGTATGTGGGCTCTGTACCGAGGATGTCGTTGTGGCTTGTACAGCCCTTTGAGACACTTGTGATTTAGGGCTATATAAATAAACATTGATTGATTGAACACTGAATTAGTCATCTTAATCTTGATTTTGTTCAATAACTATCTTACCTAATTACAGTTTACTACCTTGTGAAATGATAAAAAAGCATGTGTTAATCACAAAGATTATTATTAATTTAACAAATAAACCTTAGGCTTAGGTCAGGCTGATTTGAAAAATAAGTACTAACCAATTAAACAATACATTTACATACAGTATGTATTATGCTGTGCTAAAATAAATTAATAACTAGATGAGGCAATTCCTGGAGGAATTGCGTGTGAATGCTCCAATGCTGAAGTTGAACTAAAATGCTGACAGAATGTAGTATTAATGTAAGAATAGTTTGAATGTTGAAATGGTTTGAATGTTAAAGAGCTGACGCTGAACTGAAATGCTAATGGAATGTGGGGTGAATGTAGAAACGGTTTGAATATTGAAATTGTTTAAATGCTGAAATAGTTTGAATGTTGAAATGGTTTGAATGTTGAAAAGCTGACGTGAATTGTATGGTGTTGGAATGGTTTGAATCTGTAAAGAAATGTGTTAGTAGCGACAATTTATAATTGAATAATAGTGTTACAGAATTTCAGGAGTTTGTGAATTACCAGGAAAACTGGAATTTGGTTTGGAACTTGGGAAAATGTTAGTTTGAATGTCCAGGTTGAGTAGTATGTGTTTGGATAGGTTTGAATAGGTTAAAAAATTAGGAATTGTGCAACTTGAAAAAATGTCCCATTCATTTCAATGGGAGCTTCCTGGAAATTTGGGAATTTTGGGAAAAGCTGACTTTTTTTTTTTATATGATAAAGAGCATGAATGTCCTGAATGAGCTGAATTGGTTGGTGTTGGAATCGTTTAATTCGGTCAAGAAATGTTGAAGTACTAACAGTTTTTTATGTGGGAAATGGTATTGCGGAATTTGGGGAAAACTGGGAATTTTTCAAGTTCCTAAACCAACTTGTTTTTTTGTTCTGACTAAGAGGGATATTTTGACAGTGGAACAGTTGAAATGGGTTGAAAAGTGTGAAAGGAGTCGTCGCACTAAAAAAGTTGAAAAAAAGGTTAGAAAAACAGGAATTCTTCGAAATTTGTTGAGCGTGGAAATAAAGTTTGTTTGAATTTCCAGGATGAGTTGAATGTGTTGAAGGTGGAATGGTTTAAATCGGTTGAAAATGTGGGAATTGTGGAAGTTTAAAAAATGCATCATTCATTTTGAATTAGGAAAATGTCCCTAAGAACTGGGAATTCTTGGAAATCCTGGAAATTTTTTTATAATTGTTGAAAGAGAGCACACAATTTCTGAACAGGCTAAATATTTAGAAGTTGTAACGGTTTGAATCGGACAAAAAGTGTGTGAGTTGTGGAACTTTGAAAAATGTCCCATTCATTTCAACGGGAATTTCATTGAAATTTGGGAATTTCGGGAAATGCAGGAATTTTTTTGAAAATGCTAAAAAATTTGAATGTTGTGAATGAGTTTGTGAATGGTTGATTTTGAAATCGGTCGAGAAATTTTGAAGTAGTAACATTTTTAATTGAGAAATGGTATTACAGAGTTCCTGGAATTTCCAGCTCAAAAAACAACTTGTTTTTGTTTGTTCTGAATTATAAGAAATGATTTGACGGTGGAACGGTTGAAGTGGATTGAAAAATGTGAGAGCAGTAGTCGCCAGAAAAAAGGGTGGAAATAGCGGCTTTGGAAAACCAGAAATTCTGGAAAATCCTGGAATGTTTTTGAACTTGGAAAAAGGGTAGTTTGAATTTCCAGAATGGTGGAATATGTTGAATGTGGAATCGGTTGAAAAATGTGGAAATGGTGGAAATTTGAATAATGGCTAATTCATTTTGAATGGGAAAAATGTCCCCGAAAATCTGGAGTTCTGGGAAATCTGGGAATTTATGAAATTTGTCAAGGGAAAGCCCGCGATTCCCGAATAGGCTGAACAGTTTGAAGTTGCAACGGGTGAAAAATGTGGAAGGTAGAACATGCCAAAAAGGAGTTGGAAAAAATGCTTTGGAGCATTCACACATATATGATGCTGTCTACAATAAATCATGTTTAATAATCATGTTTTTTACATCAACATGCAGAATTTACATGGGTTATTTCTGGTGTGTTTTCATGCATTGCATGTGTTGATTTTGTCAACGAAAGCTAGTAAAACAATAACAAAGGAATAATATACTTTCGTTTTGGACCCACAAGCACACAATTAGAGTTACTGATTTTAATATATACACATTATTTTCAAACTTACATTTATTTGACAGTGGATGCATTTTCAAAGTAAAACAGGTGTACGGCAAATACAAGGCGTATGCCACAAAGAGTGAAGAGGCGGGTAAAAAATTGGTTTCAGCCAATCATACAAATCCACCTTTCCTTTGTGTCTTCCGGACTCTTGGCCAATGGGAGCTCTTGGTGTGAGACGTCCTGCCCAATCATCTGCGTTGGTTGAGACGCTTCGAAGACGTTGGCGGCAGTGTCTGTTCAAAACAGAACGGAGAAGTTTCGGCCAGGCTTTTAAAGTCAAATTCTGCTCATTTTACATGAAGATGCAGGTACATTTTGTTTTTCTTGATTACGTTATTCTGAGATAGTCGCAAGTGAGACTCCGTGGTCATTCGTAATCGCGTGTTTTTTGCGTAGCTTTAAGTGAGTTAGCATACATTTTGAACGAAGTGCCCATATTAACGCTCTGTATTTGGTGTTATTATGTCAAAGCAACGCGTCAAGTATAAATGTTATAAAAGTACACCCAATGTGACACAATGAGCTTATTTCTAACATTAAAACACGTATTTTACGTCGTTTGCGGCCTTGTCGCTCTTTACCATTGTTCCGCACGAGTCGAGTGGTCAAAACTTAAACTCTTGCAGCAACACGATTGTCCTTAGTACAGAATTACATAACATAAATAAAATAGAAAAAATATTATTTCTACGCCGTCCATTTCCTACCGCTTGTCCCATTCGGGGTCGCGGGGGTGGCTGGAGCCTATCCCAGCTGCATTCGGGCGGAAGGCGGGGTACACCCTGGACAAGTCGCCACCTCATCACAGATAGACATCTTGTTTAAAAATATATCGCCATATCTTACAAACTCGATTAATCACCAAGCCCTCTATATTCATAATTAGGGTTGATGAAAAAGTGCAGCGCATCGATTAATAATTATTAGCAGTGGTTCTCAACCTTTTTTCAGTGATGTACCCCCTGTGAACATTTTTTTAATTCAAGTACCCCCTAATCAGAGCAAAGCATTTTTGGTTGAAAAAAAGAGATAAAGAAGTAAAATACAGCACTGTGTCATCAGTTTCTGATTTATTAAATTGTATAACAGTGCAAAATATTGCTCATTTGTAGTGGTCTTTCTTGAACTATTTGGGAAAAAAAGATAAAAATAACTAAACATTTGTTGAAAAATAAACAAGTGGTTCAATTATAAATAAAGATTTCTACACATAGAAGTAATCATCAACTTAAAGTGCCCTCTTTGGGGATTGTAATAGAGATCCATCTGGATTCATGAACTTAATTCTAAACATTTCTTTACAAAAATAGAAATCTATAACATCTATATTTATGGAACATGTCCACAAAAAATCTAGCTGTCAACAGTGAATATTGCATTGTTGCATTTCTTTTCACAGTTCTTTTTGACAGACATTTTAGTGAGGGTCAAACCATCATGGCATGGGGGAAACTCTGGGTTTATGGTAATGAATGGAATAGCCTACTTGATTTGATGTTCAGTTTATGAACTTACATTCATATTTTGTTGAAGTATTATTCAATAAATATATTTATAAAGGATTTTTGAATTGTTGCTATTTTTAGAATATTTAAAAAAAATCTCACGTACCCCTTGGCATACCTTCAAGTACCCCCATTTGAGAACTACTGCTATATAGCAGTGGTTCGCAGACTTTTTCCACTAGGAAAATACTTGACTCTCCAAGTACCACCATGATGACCAACATTAAAATATAGTAGTGCAGTAGGCCTAAGTCGGCTCTTCATTGCCGCCCTATTGGCTCCCTGGCGCATTATTAAAAAATGATTGAAAATGGAAAAACATGAGGGGGAAATAATTTTTTTGTTTTATTATGTGTTTTGTTTGAGGACAAACATGACACAAACCTTCCCAATTGTTAGAAAGCCCACTGTTTGAAATGTTTGTGTGTATGCTTCACTGGTGAGAGTATTTGGTGAACATCGATTTGTCCTTCTAATTTCGGCGGTTCTTGAACTCGCCATAGTGGGGACTGTGACGCAACAGTTTGTTTATATGCAAAATCTTCCACTCCTTTGTCTCATTTTGTCCACATAACGTTGTATACTGTGCATGAATGCACAAAGGTGCGCTTTGTTGATGTTGTTGACTTGTTGGAGTACTAATCAGGCATAGTTGGTCACTGCATGACTGCAAGATAATCAATGCTAACATGCTATTTAGGCTAGCTGTATGTATATATTGCATCATTATGCCTCATTTGTAGGTATATTTGAGCTAATTTAATATCCTTTACCGGTACTTGTATCCTCTTGGTATATAATTTAGTTTTGCATGTCTCTAGACACCTTATCCGTATGTAATATTGGCTGAATTTCAGATAGTTGTTTGTGTGCCGTGTTGTTCCAGACCACAGCAAACATTACCTACCTTGCCAAAGATTGCAATACATCTATTAAAATAACACAACCTGTGGTTTCCTTTAACTTGGACACACATATATACCTTTGGCCATTAAAAGTCAGTAATTTCCAGAAGTTATCTCACCTTCTGAGTAGCCCCTGATTTACTAATGGTTTCTATTGTTGTAAAAATGTGTAGAATAAATATTGAATTTCAACATTTCTGTAAACGAAGATTTGCTTCTGCCTGCGACACATTCATTTTGATAGTAGGCTAATATAGACACTTACATCATGTGTTGCCTTCATTATAAGACTTATTTATGGATTTTCATTTTTTGCGGCTCCAGACAGGTTTGTTTTTTGTATTTTTGGTCCAATATGGCTCTTTCAACGTTTTGGGTTGCCGACCCCTGGCCTAAGTACCGGTAGTCATTAAAACAAGGCAGAGGTTTTATTTAACACATTTATTAGTATATTTTGTCCATTGTAACATTGCAAACAGTTTGAACAGTAACAGTGTTTTGACTATAGGAAAATAAAACACTGGACTTTAATCAAGGGATTTTTTCGGCATATCAATAGGAGCCCATGTACCGCTACTTGAGAATCGCTGCTAAATACTATATAGTCTACTGTGGTTTTGCAATTGGTGAAAGTATGCTACTAGTTTCCATTTATAGTGCAAAGTATGATGATACATTTTACAACCATGAAGGGAAATCATTTGATAAACTACATACTTTGGATTTTCTTCACAGAATAAAGAAAATTACGAGCCTACGACCACCCAGCGGCCGGTAAGTTATATAAAGGATATTTTTTTAAACAAAAGAATATAATAACAATGATCGTAGTTAGTTATTTATGGCTTTTGCCATTGCAGATTTAGTTGCAGATTTAGTTGTAGTAGTCATTTTACAAGCCCAGTTACGTATCATTATAACCATTAGGCTGTGTAGTGCCTGAAGAGTTTTAGGAAAAACCAAAAGGCTTTTATCGATTTGCCAACGCTGCTTGTAATAGCTACCCATCAGAATAAGAACAATAAGAGAGAGTGTAATTTATACCATAGGAAATGTCTAATTTGTTTTTAGTTATATTACTTGCTTGTATGACTTGCCATCTAAATGATACTTTTATTTGTACAGCACTTTACAGTACAGTATATCCTGACTTGGAAAGTAACAATGCTAATAATTAAAACACCACAAATAATAACAAAGCGCTATAAGTGCTATATATATAGTATATATATATATATATATATATATATATATATATATATATATATATATATATATATATATATATATTTTACATATACATATACATGCATATTGTATTAATATTATACATGTGTTGTCTAAAACCAGGTAATAGTAAAGAACCAAGCTAAATAAAAACACTAATAAACTATGTTAACTTGAATGACAATGAATTTCCCATTTTGAAAAGGTATAAATTAGAGGTGCAGTGTTTGATTTTTGGACAAACAACTTGTTAGCATTACATATAAACTAGATCAGTGGTTCTCAAATGGGGGTACGCGTACCCCTGGGGGTACTTGAAGGTATGCCAAGGGGTACGTGAGATTTTTTTTTAAATATTCTAAAAACAGCAACAATTCAAAAATCCTTTATAAAGATATTTATTGAATAATACTTCAACAAAATATGAATGTAAGTTCATAAACTGAACATCAAATCAAGTAGGCTATTCCATTCATTACCATAAACCCAGAGTTTCCCCCATGCCATGATGGTTTGACCCTCACTAAAATGTCTGTCATAAAGAACTGTGAAAAGAAATGCAACAATGCAATATTCAGTGTTGACAGCTAGATTTTGTTGGACATGTTCCATAAATATTGATGTTAAAGATTTATTTTTTTGTGAAGAAATGTTTAGAATTAAGTTCATGAATCCAGATGGATCTCTATTACAATCCCCAAAGAAGGCACTTTAAGTTGATGATTACTTCTATGTGTAGAAATCTTTATTTATAATTGAATCACTTGTTTATTTTTCAACAAATTTTTAGTTATTTTTATATCTTTTTTTCCAAATAGTTCAAGAAAGACCACTACAAATGAGCAATATTTTGGACTGTTATACAATTTAATAAATCAGAAACTGATGACATAGTGCTGTGTTTTACTTCTTTATCTCTTTTTTTCAACTAAAAATGGTTTGCTCTAATTAGGGGGTACTTGAATTAAAAAAAATTTCACAGGGGGTACTCACGGAGAAAAGGTTGAGAACCACTGAACCGGATGCTAACATGTCTTCACATACCCACATGTGTTTGAATAGAACATCCGCTACGCAAGTCAAACATATAAGATGTAAGCCTGATATTGCACACATTTCACCACAATGACTGTCTTATTCAGTTTGAAATTATAAAAAAAACCCTCTCTCCTTCTTTGGGCCGTTAGCTCTTTTTCCACCTTGACGTAATTTTTCTTTGAGCCATATCACCCACAGTGAGACGTGCCTCACTCGTCGGTGTGATGCTCTCATGTGCGCTCTATTTAAACAATGTCCGCGTATTTTTTTCAAACAAATTATCGAAGCAACAAAATACAAATCTTAGCTTTTTTCTTATTGATGAATCTTTGCAGCCCTTAAAATGTGGAGCCGCGACACTTAAGCCCCAATAAGGATGTACTGGTATTCTTTGGTACCGGCTCCTAATTTGTTGATTCCAGAAATAATGTTAGGATTATGGACTAATCATACTGCTAACGGTATTCTTTTTATCCCGCTGACCGTCGTAATTATGACACGCTGTCACATTCAGTTCAAGTGACGCTACTACGCATGGGTAGATGATAATCGGCATTGAAATAATCACAAATAAGAAAGCAACACAAACGTTGGTAACACAACAGTATTTCCTCCTAGTCTCCAAAGCCACGCATGCTATTAGTTAGGGTCAGTTTGAAGTAGTTCTCAACCGCCGCTACTGCGCGCTAAATTAACCTGACCGCCCTCTAAGTGATCCACAGGCCAATATTAACCCACTCAAAAAAGTCAACGTTTGAAATAATCACTGGGTCTTTTAATCCATATTACGCACACACGACACAGACACAAACACGTTGACGGCTGTCAATGCTGGCTTCCGGTCCGTCACTCAAATAGGTCTGTGTACAACTTAAACACAAAAAGCAATTCCTATAGTTACAGAGTGCACACCCACCTAATGTGTTAATTGATTGTATTGACCTATATATTTGATATGAACATGAATACCATACATTATTATTATTTTACTTTATTATTTTGTTACTATTATTTTGAATGTTATTTGAAGGAAAACGGTAGAAAATGGATAGATATACTGACTGTAAATGTGATGAATAGAAACACAATCATGGATGTGTGTGGTCTTTACAAGGTGATGTCATAACTGCATTGCACCTTACACTGCACACAATTGACTTGCTGAAGACCTAAAAGCAGGTGTTGATTGAATATTTCCCTGCTGCGAGATGTTGCATGATGTTGCTGGTGTACAACCTCTTGTGCTAATAAAACATGTTTCACATCTTTATTTACACAAATTACAAACACCAAAACCAGTGAAGTTGGCACGTTGTGTAATTCGTAAATAAAAACAGAATACAATGATTTGCAAATCCTTTTCAATTTATATTCAATTGAATAGACTGCAAAGACAAGATATTTAATGTTCGAACTGAGAAACTAATTTTTTTTTGGCAAATAATCATTAACTTAGAATTTAATGGCAGCAACACATTGCAAACTTAGTTGGCAAAGGGACATTTTTACATGGCCTTTCCTTTTAACAACACTCAGTAAACGTTTGGGTACTGAGACCAATTTTTAAAGCTTTTCATTTGGAATTCTTTCCTATTCTTGCTTGATGTACAGCTTAAGTTGTTCAACAGTCCGGGGTTTCGGTTGTGGTATTTGATGCTTCATATTGCGCCACACATTTTCAAGGAGACAGGTCTGGACTACAGGCAGGCCAGTCTAGTACCCGCACGTTTTTACTACGAAGCCACGCTGTTGTAACACGTGGCTTGGCATTGTCTTGCTGAAATAAGCAGGGGCATCCATGATAACGTTGCTTGGATGGCAACATACGTTGCTCCAAAACCTGTACGGACCTTTCAGCATTATTGGTGCCTTAACAGATGTGTAAGTTACCCATGCCTTGGGCACTAATACACCCCCATACCATCACAGATGCTAGCTTTTGAACTTTGCGCCTGTAACAATCCAGATGGTTCTTTTCCTCTTTGGTCCGGAGGACACGACGTCCACAGTTTCCAAAAACAATTTGAAAAGTGGACTCGTCAGACCACAGAACACTTTTCCACTATGCATCAGCCCATCTTAGATGAGCTGGGGCCCAGCAAAGCCGGCGGTGTTTCTGGGTGTTGTTGATGAATGGCTTTCGCTTTGCATAGTCATTTTAACTTGCACTTACAGATGTAGTGACCAACTGTAGTTACTGACAGTGGTTTTCTGAAGTTTTCCTGAGCCCATATGGTGATATCCTTTACACACTGATGTCGCTTTTTGATGCAGTACCGCCTGAGAGATCGAAGTTCCACAATATCATCGCTTATGTACAGTGATTTCTCCACATTCTCTGGACTTTTTGATGATATTACGAACCTTAGATGGTGAAATCCCTAAATTCCTTGCAATAGCTTGTTGAGAAATGTTGTTCTTAAACTGTTCAACAAATTGCTCACGCATTTGTTCACAAAGTGGTGACCCTCGCCCCATCCTTGTTTGTGAATGACTGAGCATTTCATGGAAGCTGCTTTTATACCCAATCATGGCACCCACCTGTTCCCAATTAGCCTGTTCACCTGTGGGATTTTCCAAATAAGTGTTTTATGAGCATTCCTCAACTTTCTCAGTCTTTTTTGTCACTTGAGCTAGCTTTTTTGAAACATGTTGCAGGCATCAAATTCCAAAGTAGCTAATATTTGCAAAAAATAGCAACGTTTTCCAGTTCGAACGTTAAGTGACTTGTCTTTGTCTTTTCAATTGAATATAGGTTGAAAAGGATTTGCAAATCATTGTATTCTGTTTTTATTTACTATTTACACAACGTGCCAACTTCACTGGTTTTGGGTTTTGTACATATAATACTGATAAGAGTACCGATGAATATTGGTATGGATAAAATCAGAACGATACACAACCCTAAACAAGAATAAACTGGGATCCACTGTTCTATAGTATAGTCTTACTTTTTGACTGCTTTTGCGGGCCATTTGTCTTTTTCATTGCAAAATATGGTGCAGCACAATAGTGCACCAACATTTTCTTCTACTCCTGATGACTATTGTTCATTTGTTGCTGTGTTCTACTGTTAGTGGGCCACCCCTACCACAGTAACGGGCCCCCAGCGTGTTTTGGTGAAGCCGCGGCTGCCAACAACTGGCAAAAATGTCGTCACGGGTAATGTGAGCTTCTTCACATACGTGTGTATATATATGTCGGATTTGTCATTATTTCTTTTTCTTTTTTTTAGGACCAGGGAGAGAATGTGTCAGTTCGTCTTCCAGTTCAGGTGCAAAGTACGTCTGAAAGTGTCTCTTGGTTGATGTCCTGTTGCTGTTTTGTGAGTCAAACCTCTGAGTAAACACTTCGTAAACAGGAAGCTCTCCATCGATGACTTTGACATCGGCCGACCCCTCGGGAAAGGCAAGTTTGGCAACGTGTATCTTGCCAGAGTGAAGAAGATGCAAGCCGTTGTGGCTCTGAAGGTGCTGTTCAAGTCCGAGATGGAGAAGGAAGGTGTGGAGCACCAGCTCAGAAGGGAGATCGAGAACCAAGCCCGTCTCAAGTAAACGCTTGCCCCTTTTTTTTTCCCACACATTTTCTCAAAAGCACAATGGAAATACAAATAGTCTGTTACAGGGTCCAACTAACTGTACAGGAGATATATTGAACATTCTTAACTGTAAAATACAATATTAAATGTAAACAAAGAAATGTCACCTTTAATAGCAAGTGTTAGCATGCATGCTGCACAAAAGTATTAGGGCACAGCTGGAGTCCGTCACTTTCTGTTTATATCATTCTTTTTGCTTAACCCTTGTTAAGGCCACACACTCTTTTTGAGTTCCAAAAGGGCAAAGAATAGGCAGAGTTAGTCCTTTTGATAACTGAACTGTGAGCGCTTATGTATGATGTCACCTTGGTGCTGAAGTAGGGTTGCACAATACATATTATAAATGATATGTTGGTCGACGATAGAGCTTTTAATACTATTGTCATATCGTGATATTTCATGTTGATGACACATTCTCAGGCAGTTTCCAAAAACAAATTTGAAAAGTGGACTCGTCAGACCACAGAACACTTATCCACTTTGCATCAGTCCATCTTAGATGAGCTGGGGCCCAGCAAAGCCGGCTGTGTTTCTAGGTGTTGTTGATGAATGGCTTTCGCTTTGCATAGTAGAGTTTTAACTTTCACTTACAGATGTAGTGACAAACTGTACTTAATGACAGTGGTTTTCTGAAGATTTCCTGAGCCCATGTGGTAATATCCTTTACAAGCTGATGTCGCTTTTTGATGCAGTACCGCCTGCGGGATCGAAGGTCCGTAATATCATCGCTCACGTGCAGTGATTTCTCCAGATTCTCTGAACCTTTTGATGATATTACGGAACGTAGATGGTGAAATCCCTAAATTCCTTGCAATAGCTCATTGAGAAATGTTGTTCTTTAACTGTTCAACAATTAGTTCACGCATTTGTTCACAAAGTGGTGACTCTCGCCCCATCCTTGTTTGTGAATGACTGAGCAATTCATGGAAGCTGCTTTTATACCCAATCATGGCACCCACCTGTTCCCAATTAGCCTGTTCACCTGTGGGATTTTCCATATACCGGTAAGTGTTTGATGAGCATTCCTCAACTTTCTCAGTCCTTTTTGCCACTTGTGCTAGCTTTTTTGAAACATGTTGCAGGCATCAAATTCCAAATTAGCTAATATTTGCAAAAAATAGCAAACCGATTTTAAACATTCATTGTCATGTAAAAATATCAATGAAAATACGACCTTCTTTGCAGGCTGGCTTGTGGGCTTTTTGGACCCATAGTGAGGAAGCAAAATAGACAAAACTTGGAGAATGGTTAGAAAAGAAACACGCTGGAGCACTGAGAAGTGGGGACGGAGGAATAAACAGGATGTTACGTCAGGTGCTACACCTCTTCAAAATGGCAGCCTCCCCGTGTGTACCCTATGGCTTCTTGCAGCACACACAATTAATTAATAAATAAAACATTAATTCACTGAGACGTGGTTCGCACACAGTAGCACACTTGGTTCGATATAAATATTGGTAAATGGAGAAGTTTGCAAATTGATGGGTTCATAAATCAAGGTTCCACTGTTTAGTATTGGAATAAGGTCGATACTGCAGTGGTCAGATCGACATTCTTTATTATCAAAAAATCTTTTTTTTTATTACTGTTAACAAACTCAGGAAATGAGTCCCTGGAGACAGAAGGACCTCAAGACGCAAAACCCCAAGGATTGAAATCCGAGCGAATAGTAACAAGCGATCTAAAAATGTAATGGATATTGTTGCACTGTCAGCCTGTGATTTTGTGTGATTGCCCCTGTAACGACTTGGTATTGGATCCAGACCCACATTTGTAGTATTGTTCAAAACTCATGTGAAGTATCAAGCAGAAGAATACACGCTTATTACCGTATTTTTCGGACTATAAGTCGCTCTGGAGTATAAGTCGCACCGCCCGAAAATGCATAATAAAGAAGGAAAAAAAACTTATATAAGTCGCATTTTTGGGGGAAATGTATTTGATAAAACCCAACACCAAGAATAGACATTTGAAAGGCAATTTAAAATAAATAAAGAATAGTGAACAACAGGCTGAATAAGTATGTTATATGACGCATAAATAACCAACTGAGAATGTGCCTGGTATGTTAACGTAACATATTATGGTAAGAGTCATTCAAATAACTATAACATATAGAACATGCTATACGTTTACCAAACAATCTGTCACTCCTAATCGCTAAATCCGATGAAATCTTATACGTCTAGTCTCTTACGTCAATGAGCTAAATAATATTATTTGATTTTACGTTAATGTGTTAATAATTTCACACAGAAGTCGCTCCTGAGTATAAGTCGCACCCCCGGCTAAACTATGAAAAAAACTGTGACTTATAGTCCGAAAAATACGGTACATTTGAACAGAGGTGTGGATAGAAACATGTTGCAGCAGAAAGTAAGCAACTATTGACTGTAAATTAGCAAGAAGATTAATAATAACTTTGACAAAGTAATAGAACCGCAAATGATGCATTATGTTACCTCATATGTCGGCAGCAAAATTAGGAGCCTTTGGAACCTGTTTTGAAATGGTTCCATTATCATTTATATGCCAAATAATACATTGTGATGTATGTCCCTATGTTGCAGAATGGTCTAAGGAAAGGCAAAACATACTCATAGTGAATCCTGTAATTCTATTAATCATTCAGTAATAATTTTTCCCTTCTTTTCAGGCATCCCAACATCCTGCGCTTTTACAACTATTTCCAC
This sequence comes from Entelurus aequoreus, assembly GCF_033978785.1. NCBI lineage: Eukaryota > Metazoa > Chordata > Actinopteri > Syngnathiformes > Syngnathidae > Entelurus > Entelurus aequoreus. The sequence continues at coordinate 20,840,515 of NC_084745.1, read as the reverse complement.
GATCGAAAAAGGGTGTTTCTGGTGCTGGAATACGCTCCACGCGGCGAAATGTACAAGGAGCTGCAGCGGTGCGGACGATTTGACGAGCAACGCGCTGCAACAGTAAGCAAAACATACCAGGCCGATATCGCTCTTTTGGAGCGATTTGTGATTGTGATCTCTTCCATGAACTAGTACATGGAGGAGATATCTGACGCGCTCCAGTACTGCCACGAGAGGAAGGTGATCCATCGCGACATCAAGCCAGAGAATCTGCTTCTCGGCTATCGCGGAGAGCTGAAAATAGCCGACTTCGGTTGGTCCGTGCACGCGCCGTCACTCAGGTAGGCGGAGTGTTTGTGACAGGTCGTCTTCACAAACAGTTTGTCACGCGTGGTGGTCTGTGCAGACGTCGTACAATGTGCGGCACACTGGACTACCTCCCTCCTGAGATGGTGGAGGGCCACACCCACAGCGAGAAGGTAGACCTGTGGTGCATTGGGGTCCTCTGCTACGAATTCCTGAATGGGAACCCGCCCTTTGAGACGTCCAACCATTCCGAAACATACAAAAGAATCGTGAAGGTTGGTGGAAACATTTATTAGAAATATCAGTATACAAGCCGTAACCAACAAAGATGGACAAAAGTATTGGGACACATGGAGTCTTTCAATGCAGGTTCACAACTTCCTTTGTAAACTCTTCTCAATGTCCCTGTTCAGAAGAAATGCTGCAGAAAGGCCACCTAAAGCCAATGACAGGATTTGAAGTAAGGCAGTGCCATAAATTTGAAAAATAAAAATAATTGGATCTGTTTTGGTGAAGAAGAAAGGCAAAGTTCTCAATTTACCGGTCGATCTACGTTTCCATCCCCACCTATAGTCATGAGCTTTGGGTTATGACCGAAAGGACAAGATCACAGGTACAAGCGGCCGAAATGAGTTTCCTCTGCCGGGTGGCGGGGCTCTCCCTTAGAAATGGGGTGAGAAGCTCTGTCCTCCGGGAGGAGCTCAAAGTAAAGCCGCTGCTCCTCCACATCGAGAGGAGGCAGATGAAGTGGTTCAGGCATCTGGTCAGGAAGCCACCCGAACGCCTCCCTATGGAGGTGTTTCGGGCACGTCCGACCGGTAGGAGGCCACGGGGAAGACCCAGGACATGTTGGGAAGACTATGTCTCCCGGCTGGCCTGGGAACGCCTCAGAATCCCCCGGGAGGAGCTGGACGAAGTGGCTGGGGAGAGGGAAGTCTGGGCTTCTCTGCTTAGGCTGCTGTCCCCGTGACCCGACCTCGGATAAGCGGAGGAAAATGGATGGATGGATGGATAGATAGCGGACTTGACTGTGTATTAGGCTGTTACATACATGTTGTTTTCGATTAGTTAAATTAACATTCTATTTTACAAAATGTTTTTTTTTAAATAATGTCAATACTTTTTATATGTACAGGCATGTGAAATGTCCGTGAAAACATGGAAATCTGCGTTTTTAAACATTTGTTTTCGCATCAAAATACCACTTCCGTTTTTGTTTTTTTATTGGAATTTAAAAAAAACAAAAAACGATCTAAACAAAATTTGTTGAACGCTTGCCTCAGCTGCAGGTACTTGCTGTTCGTCTTGCCTAAACGCTGCACTGAGTTGCAGGACGACATCACTGTCAACATTAACAAAAGTCCTAGCTGCCGGACACTTTTGGGGACTTTGCTTCATTCATCAGCATTGTCTTGAAATTAGCCTCATAGCTCATCCTGTTTGCTAACTTTTTGGGACAATTTTTTTCCCAGCGGGTTGTGTCTGTGTTGAATGTCACTGTCTTGTATGAGTGACAGTGGGAAAAAACTGACCAAAGTTGTTTGGAGTTATGTGTTGGGTTGCATCTATAAATGTAATTATCTTCTCAACTAATTTATTCCATTTTTGAATAGAATAAATAAAGAATACCAACGCATCAAATCATAAGGTTCTTGCAGTTTTGGATGCCTGTCTGAACGACCGATCGACCCATTATCGGAAGCCGATATTTGGCATTTTGACGTATATCGATACCTTTTTTTTTAAAACTTTTTTTAATTAATACAACTACAACAGAACTACATCAGCAGATACAATATATACACATATAACACCAGTATGTTGTATTCAAAGGGGAAACAATTGTGGAGTAGATACTTATAACCACGGTCTGCTAAGCTGCTGGTCGCCGACCGCTCGTTTCCTTTGCTTACACGAACTTCCATTTTTTTCCCGGCAATTCCAGTTTTTAATCCTTCTTTCCTGGAGTCTTCTTCCCGTTTTGTGTGTTTTGGCTCGTTAAAGGAGTGCAGCGAGTTTTTATGTTTTGTGATTCAATCAAACAACGCGACAGAAATGGATGGACATGAAGAGGACAGAATATATGCCTCTGCCAAAAATGCAAACTTTGTGTAAATTGGAAAATAGGAGATTATTATATAACAAGTAAAGAAGAGTAGGCAGCAGCTCACACTTTCTGTAACATTGACAAAGAAATTGTCAGCCAGCTTAAAAAATGTCTCACCTGAAGAATTGTTTGTATTTAAATGTTTGCCATTTTTAGAAATCATATTTCATATCCATCAATGATTATTGATGTAAATTGTGTTCCAAATTTAGAAACAGGAAGGGATCCTATGTGTAATTGCTATGAAACAAAAAAGGGGTAGGATTGAATAGGCTTTGCTTCTTCCTACTCCTTTTCAGACATGTTGTAAAGAGAAGTGAAAATGTGTCAAATATGTGATGTATTATATTGAAAATGTAAAAATGTTCAGAACCAATATTTCATGGTTCCTAATCGTCACTAGGAAACCTTGCAATGTATTAAATCCACAAGTTGTTATACAATGGAGTAGATGGTGCTATTGTGCTGTGAAGAAATTCCATAAGTTGACCATGTTTCCCAGGAGATTTTCCATATTCTGAAATGCAAATGTTGACGCTCCTTTTAGACACACGTAATAAAGGTGTTTGATGTTGTTTGCTGCCAAAATAACCACAAAATTAGCGCCTCATTGAACATTTTGTCGCTACTGGTACGGCGTTTCCCAAAAGATAATGTTAAAAAAACAACTTCAGGCACTGTCCAGCTCTTTACTGACGTACACTATTCATGTTCCAATAACTCTTACTGCAAATGAATATCGGTTATCGGCCTCCTTGACGACGAATAATCGGTATCAGCCTTAAAAAAAACCATATTGGTCAGTCTCTACTCCTTTTATTTTTTACAGAGAGCAGTTTGTGATGTCACTGTTTGACGGACGTACTTATGTGGGCATTCTGGTATATGATCTCTCTCGGCTCTGCTTTTTTGTGCCAAGACTGTTGACTGCTGCCGTGTCCTGTTTGTCTTCAGGATTTATATCTCAACAGTGTACAGGGGATGGTCGTGGAGCGGTTCATTTGCATCTTAAAGGGCAAACCCTTGCAGTCTTACTCAGAAAGACGTTAGAAATGTGACCATGGAGCAAAATTAACACCAGAACATAACCAATAAATCTTATTGAGACTACAAGGAAGTGTGTGAAATTGTCATAGTGGCCCATTTTTTTCCAGTCTTTTTTCCAAGGTGAAAGTATATTCGTTTTTACACAGGTAAACAGTCCATTTTCATTTTTCAGGTGGATCTGAAGTTCCCTCGGGTAATCTCTGAAGGCGCACAGGACCTGATCTCCAACCTGCTCCGCCACTGTCCCAAAGATCGCCTCTCGTTACAGGACGTCATCGATCACCCATGGGTGCGCACCAACTCCCGTCGGGTCTTGCCTCCCATCTGTCCCGCTAAAACCTCGTGATCACCCCACCTCGAAGGCCTCGTCTCAATGGAGGTTTTTATTTGTTTTTGCTTTACTCCACTGCCCAATATTTTTGATGAGTAGATATTATTATTCATTATTTTTATGTTGTACAGGTGGTGTACTATTACTAGGTAGTCAAGATGTATTGGTTGTTTTATTGTCATCCCGTCTCTGAAAAATGTTCCTGACAATGCCAAAGTGCTGTACTTCTCAACGCTTTCGCCCTATTTGTAGGGTTTATAAATATCCCGTAAGCTACACTTTAAATTCTAATAAAGACCTAGTACTGTTGTTGATTGGGTCAATTATCACCAAAAAGGTAATTGAGTGGATTTGAAAACAAACAAATACAACTAGATGACTCAATTCCTTCAGGAATTGTGTGTGAATGTTCCAATGCTGAAGTTGAACTGAAATGCTGACAGAATGTAGTAAGATTTAAGAATAGTTTGAATGTTGGAATGGTTTGAATGTTGAAAAGCTGACGCTCAACTGAAATGCTAATGGAATGTAGGAATGGTTTAAATGTTGAAATCGTTTAAACGCTGAAATGGTTTCCAGGAAAACCGGAATTTGGTTTGGAACCTGGGAAACTTACTTTGAATGTCCAGGATGAGTGGAATGTGTTGATGTTGGAATGGTTTGAATAGGTTGAAAAAATGTCCCATTCATTTCAATGAAAACTTTTTTGGAAAATGATTAGGAGCATGAATGAGCTGAATTGTTTGGTGTTGGAATTGTTTAAACTGGTCAAGAAATGTTGAAGTAGCAGTTTTTTAATTGAGAAATTGTAATATGGAATTTCGGGAAAAGTGGGAATGTTTCTAGTTCCTAAACCAACTTGTTTTTTTGTCCTGACTAAGCAAATGTTTTGACAGTGGAACGGTTAAAATGGGATGAAAAAAGGAAAAAGAGTAGTCGTTGAAAATAGAGTTTAAACTAAAACAGGAATTCCTGGAATTTTTTTGAATGTGGAAAAATTATAGTTTGAATGTCCAAGATGAGTTGCAGGTGAAATGGTTTGCATCGATTGAAAAATGTGGGTATTGTGGAAGTTTGAAAAATGGACAATTCATTTTGAATGGCGAAAATGGGAAATAAAGGAATTATGGGAAATCCGGGAATTTTCTTAGAATTGTTGAATTAGAGCACACCATTCCCAAACAGGCGGAATATTTTGAAGTTGGAACCGTTTGAATCAGATGGAAAATGTGGGAATTGTGGAACTTTGAAGAATGTCCCATTCATTTCAATGGGAATGCCCAAAAATTTAGGGAATTTCGGGAAAAGCGGAATTTTTTTTGAAAATGGTCAAAAACTTGAATTATCTGACTAAGTTGAAATGGTTGCTGTTTTCTCAGCCTATTTTTCAAATAGGCTGAGAAATTTTGAAGTAGTAGCATGTTCAATTGAGAAATGGTATCATGGAATTTCGGATACATGGGGAATTTCAAGTTCAAAAAACAATTACGTTTTTTGTCCTGATTAAGAGGAATGTTTTGACGGTGAAACAGTTGAAGTGGGTTGAAAAATGTGGAAGGAGTAGTCGCCAGAAAAAAAAGGGTGGAAATAGGGCTTTGGAAAACAAGAAATTCTGGAAAATCCTGGAATTTTTTTTACCTTGGAAAACTGGTAGTTTGAATTTCCAGAATGGGGGAATGTGTTGGAAGTGGAATGGTTTGAATCGGTTGAAAAATTTGGAAATGGTGGAAGTTTTAAAGGCCTACTGAAACCCACTACTACCGACCACGCAGTCTGATAGTTTATATATCAATGATGAAATCTTAACATTGAAGCACATGCCAATACGGCCGGGTTAACTTATAAAGTGCAATTTTAAAATTCCCGCCACACTTCCGGTTGAAAAACTCCTTTGGATATGATTTATGCGCGTGATGTCACAAAATCCACGGAAGTGGTTGGACCCCATCGACCCGATACAAAAACCTCTGGTTTTCTTCGACAAAATTCCACAGTATTCTGGACATCTGTGTTGGTGAATCTTTTGCAATTTGTTTAATGAACAATGGAGGCTGCAAAGAAGAACGTTGTAGGTGGGATCGATCGGTGTATTAGCGGCTAAGTACAATACTTACAGCAACACAACAAGGACTACTTACTACGCCTAGCCGATGCTTGCCGGCAAACCAACGGATGAAGTCCTTCGTCGCGCCGTCGATCGCTGGAACTTAGGTGAGCACGGCTGTTGATGGGAAGATGAGGGCTGGCTGGCGTAGGTGGAGCGCTAATGTTTTTATCATAGTTCTGTGAGGTCCGGTTGCTAAGTTGCTAAATTAGCCTTAGCGTCGTTAGCAACAGCATTGTTAAGCCTTACCAGGCTGAGAATTTTTAACCGTGTAGTTACATGTACATGGTTTAATAGTATTGTTGATTTTCTGTCTATCCTTCCAGTCAGGGGTTTATTTCTTTTGTTTCTATCTTCATCTGAGAACAATGCTATCACGTTAGCTCAGTAGCTAAGTGTGTCACCGATGTATTGTCGTGGAGATAAAAGTCACTTTAAATGTCCATTTCGCGTGCTCGACTCTCATTTTCAAGAGGATATAGTATCCGAGGTGGTTTAAAATACAAATCCGTGATCCACAATAGAAAAAGGAGAGAGTGTGGAATCCAATGAGCCAGCTTGTACCTAAGTTACGGTCAGAGCGAAAAAAGATACGTCCATCACTGCCTCTCTAGTGCTTCACTGTAACGTTCCTCATCTACGAATCTTTCATCCTCGCTCAAATTAATGGGGTAATCGTCGCTTTGTCGCTCCGAATCTCTCGCTCCATTGTAAACAACGGGGAATTGTGAGGAATACTAGCTCCTGTGACATCACGCTACTTCCGGTACAGGCAAGGCTTTTTTTATCAGCAAGCAAACGTTGCGACCTTTATCGTCGATTTTCTCTACTAAATCCTTTCAGCAAAAATATGGCAATATCGCGAAATGATCAAGTATGACACATAGAATGGATCTGCTATTCCCGTTTAAATAAAAAAATTCATTTCAGTAGGCCTTTAAAAATGTCCCTGGATATCTGGGAATTTTTGGAATTTATCAAGAGAAAGCCCACAATTCCCAAATAGGCTGAACATTTTTAAGTTGAAATGGTTTGAATCGGGTGACAAATGTGGAAGGTAGGTAGAGCGCACCAAAATCTGTAGAAGAAGAAGAAGTTGAATAATGATAAATAGATGAATTTTGGTGTACAATTCCATATGTGCTCTGGAGCATTCACACAGTTCCATGTGTGAATGCTCCGGAGCATTCTCGCAATAAATATGTCTCTTAACTAAACTGTCAAAATTTAAGTGCAAATGAAAAAATAGTTTTACCACTTTAGTCATATTTTTTGCGCTTAAGAAAATTATTTTGTTTTTGTTTGATATTGTCATTACTGCCATAAGTGGTGGAAAAGTGTATTACAACTGAGTACCGCTGCTGCCCATACGGACCACAGCTGAAAAACATTACATTCTAGGGGGTGCTCACGGCCCAAGAACCACTGGTATTTATTATATGCCATCAACGTGCCGGAGACCATCTCTTCACAAAGAAACACGCCCACTTTCACTACTTAAGCGCTATGGGAAGTTGATTTTTTATCTGCCACACGGGGAAAGCCGGTCCGTGAAAGTAATGCATACATTAAACCGGTCCCTGGTGGAAAAAAGGTTGGGAAACCCTGCCCCCTGGGACTCAAACCTGGGTCCCCATGAGAGACGAGCGTGCTAGCTACCGAGCTAAAAGCCCAAGCTATCAACCCGATATTGTATGTAATGTAAACAAACGCCAATGGTGGATCTACACCTGACATCCACTGTAATGATACTAAGTACAGGAGCGTATCTAGTCGATACTACTATGATTACATCAATATTTTTTAGCATTACAACATATTTTTTCGTTTTTTAAAAATGTATATTATGTTTATATACTCAGGAAATATGTCCCTGGACACATGAGGACTTTGAATATGACCAATGTATGATCCTGTAACTACTTGGTATCGGATTGATACCCAAATTAATGTAAAGTATCAAACAACAGAAGAATAAGTGATTATTACATTTTAACAGAAGTGTAGATAGAACATGTTAAAAGAGAAAGTAAGCAGACATTAACAGTAAATTAACAAGTAGATGAATTATTCATTTTCTACCACTTGTCCTTAATAATTTTGACAAAATAATAGAATGGAAAATGACACAATATGCTACTGCATATGTCTACAGATTAAATTAGGAGCCTTTGTTTGCTTATTTACTAATAAAAGAAAAGTTGTCTTGTATGTTCACTATTTTATTTAAGGACTAACTTGAAATAAGAAACATATGTTTAATGTACCCTAAGATTTTTTTGTTAAAATAAAGGCAATAATGCAATTTTTTTGGTCCCCTTTATTTAGAAAAGTATCGAAAAAAAATTGGTACCGGTACCAAAATGTATCAGGACAACACTAATCCCCACTCACTTTTCCCAGGGAAACCTCACACTTCTGGCAGTTGATTTTTAGTATAGTCTGCTTGTTTTGGTCAGGGAGGTGGAGGAAACCTTCTGCACTCGTTTCAGGGGTCCCAAAATTGTGGGAAAACACAATTTTTCCTTCTTGCAAAATAGCAATTAACACAATAGCTGGAGGGCGGGAAAAAGTGCGACACAGCTGCCGTGAGAAGATCTCATATTAAGCGTGTGACGGAGAAGTGGTGTGAATGAAAACAAAGCATTTAGTGTTACACTTTCATTTCCCTTCCTTTTTTGTACGCCGCCGGCAGCTGAGCAGCCCGCTAATAATCCAACATGCTGCAGCGTAAACTTCATGTTCTCATCTGGGCTTTTCAGCTTTGTCAAATATTCCATCTCGCGAGGAGCAGGTGTGCAATAGCATATTTTACTTAGAAAGTGCGTATTGAAGGCAGAGGGTCAAGGAGAACATTTAGCTTAGAGAGTGAACACAATGTCGCTTTGTTGGCCTTTCCTGCTGGAAAGAAACTTCACTTGCCAATTGTGCGTTTCTGTCAACATGTTTAGCCCTGTATCGCTTTGTTTTTTTCCATTACTTATTCTGGTTTATTTGGTTTTTGTTATGTTCGTACTTTATCTAAAGAAACTTGTTAAAAGGGACTTGCACTTTTTTGGAATTGTGTCTATAATTCACATTTATGTAAGACAAGAACACATATTTTTCCTTTTTTTATGCATTCTAACTCATAAATAAATCCTAGCAAAAGGCAGCTAACATTGAAGCTATTGGGATTCGCTCTGTTCCGCCTATAAAGCCCTCGGAAAACATCCAAAAGTCTCCATTATTATTTTATATATACACTGTAACTAAGAGGCGATGCAGCAGCAGCTCAGTATGTCAATATTTGTGCCTTTAGGTCAGCATTTTCATTACTTTTTCTTGTTTATTAGATTTTTATTGTATTCGTATTTTATCTAAAGAAACTTGTTAAAAGGAATTGCACTTTTTTGGAATTTTCTCCATAATTCACATTTTTTGTAAGACAAAAACACATGATTTCCTTTTTTATGCATTCTAACTCGTAAATAAATGCTAGCAAAAGGCAGCTAACATTGAAGCTAATGGGATTCGCTCTGTTCCGCCTATAAAGCCCTCGGAAAACATCCAAAAGTCTCCATTATTATTTTATATATACACTGTAACTAAGTATATATGTAATGTAGTAACTGTCACATTCATAACAGCTTGTAATAATTATGTATTTTTCACATTTTAAGCATACAACGTTCACTTTTCCCTTCAACAACAACACAAAGCATCAAGTAGCAGTATTGCTAAGTGCTGAACAACAAATACACACTACGAACATAATCAAATAATCACCTACTGTACGATGTCTTCCCTCACAGGGATATGCATATCGTCCCGTTTAGATGAAGAATTAACCATAATCCTCACAAATGGTAAAAAAAAGTTGCCGCATACAAACATTTTTTTATGTCTTTCTCGCCATCTCCTGGTCTAAGTTGGCTGTCAAAGTTGACCAACTTCTCGGTTTATGGCCACAGCCTTCTACTATACAAGTGAAAGGCATGATTTATAATCTAGAATTAACTTTTACCAACTCAGAGGCGATGCAGCTGCAGCTCAGTATGTCAATATCTGTGCCTTTAGGTCAGCATTTTCATTACTTTTTCTTGTTTATTAGATTTTTATTGTATTTGTATTTTATTTAAAGAAACTTGTTAAAAGGAATTGCACTTTTTTGGAATTTTCTCCATAATTCACATTTTTTGTAAGACAAAAACACATGATTTCCTTTTTTTATGCATTCTAACTCGTAAATAAATGCTAGCAAAAGGCAGCTAACATTGAAGCTAATGGGATTCGGTCTGTTCCGCCTATAAAGCCCTCGAAAAACATCCAAAAGTCTCCATTATCATTTTATATACACACTGTAACTAAGTATATATGTAATGTAGTAACTGTCACATTCATAACAGCATGTAATAATTATGTATTTATCACATTTTAAGCATACAACGTTCACTTTTCCCTTCAACAACAACACAAAGCATCAAGTAGCAGTATTGCTAAGTGCTGAACAACAAATACAAACTACGGACATAATAAAACAGTCACTTACTGTACAATATCTGCTCTCACAGGGATATGCGTATCGTCCCGTTTAGATGAAGAATTACCATAATCCTCACAAAGGGTTGAAAAAAAGTTGCCGCAAACTGACGTTTTTTCATGTCTTCCTTGCCATCTCCGTGTCTAAGTTGGCTGTCGAAGTTGACCAACTTATCGGTTTATGGCCACGACCTTCTACTATACAAGTGAAAGGCATGATTTATAATCTAGAATGAACTTTTACAGACTCAGAGGCGATGCAGCTCAGTATGTCAATATAGCGGCACAAGCTAGTTAGCTCTCTCTAAATATAGTTAATCTTTGTTAGCGTTGATAATAACAATACTGCTATTATTTGGTTAATATTCAGGTCACGACATATAAATGGGGTATTGTTGAAAAAAAATTCAATACCCACCTTATACTAACCATATTTTACTACTTAGAATGCATAAATAAAGAAAAACATGAGCTCTAGTCTTACTTAGATAGACTGACCATACGTCCTCTTTTCCCCGGACATGTCCTCTTTTGCGGGGCTGTCCGGGCAGAGTTTCTTAAATACCTCAAATGTCCGGCATTTTTAGTTAGGGTTGCGTGTATTTTCAATGTACGTTCAGGGTTAAGAAGGGGTTAAAAACAAAACAAATGGTGGAGGTGTGCGCGCAGCAGCATTCGTGAGTGAGGGGCAGAGAGAGCGAGAGAGTTATGATAAACGCACACTTTTTATTGATAGATTTATCAGATTTAATTTTTTATTATCTATAGCAAGGGTGTCAAAAGTGTGCCCCGGAGGCCATTTGCGGCCCACAGCTAATGTTTTAAAGGCCCACGGCACATTCTAAAAATACTATTAAAATAAACAAAAACATAACATAAGTGAAATAAAAAAACTTAAAGGTGAAATGTAATTTAGAAAAAGTTGCAATGTTGACTAATAAAACAAAGCTGTTTTTTTTTCTTTCAAACGGTCATTGCTCAAAACATAATATTGAATCAAAATCAATGTTATTATGAATTATTGACCTATCCAAGGCTCCGATTACTTCACATCAAATATTCCACTTTGAAAAATATTTTTGGTGGAAGATTTTGCATATTTTGTGTGTTTGCCATTAAAAACATAGTTTTGTTTGACAAAAAAGGGCGGAAAACAAACAAACAAAAAAACAACATAAAAAAACTAAAACTAAAACATTTTGAAATGAAGAATAGATCTGAAGTTGATTTAGACTCCAGAGATTTAAGCGTTAAATATAAAATGTATGTATGCCCTGGCACACCATTATCATCATTTCATGACCCAAGCAAAGCACTTTTTATACTGAAATAAATACACCTACAACTTTTTAACTAAAAACATAGAAAAAACTACCAGCAGCGGTAAAGTTTAGAATGATCGATGAAGGAAAGAAGAAAGTGAATGAATGTTTATAACTGAATACATTTACATATGCATACACATTTGTTTTATTTTTTTATTCTTTTTTTTAAATGAATTAAGTACCGTTTATGACAACCTTTTTCCAAAACACAATATAGAGTGTGAGATATAACTAGGGATGATGGGATGATGTTTGATAAGGAATTATCGAGTTCGAGCCTATTATCAATCCTCTTATCGAACCGATTCCTTATTGATTCTCTTATCGAGTCCAGATAGGTTGTTGTATATGGAAAAAAACACAATATTTGGTTTAACAAAAGCTCACTTTTATTATATAATTAAAAAAAAAAATCTAATAAATATTGACTGTTACCCAGTGGATCGTGAGATCGACAGGCGGATCGGTGCGGCGTCTTCAGTAATGCGGACGCTGTATCGATCCGTTGTGGTGAAGAAGGAGCTGAGCCGGAAGGCAAAGCTCTCAATTTACCGGTCGATCTACGTTCCCATCCTCACCTATGGTCATGAGCTTTGGGTTATGACCGAAAGGACAAGATCACGGGTACAAGCGGCCGAAATGAGTTTCCTCCGCCGGGTGGCGGGGCTCTCCCTTAGAGATAGGGTGAGAAGCTCTGCCATCCGGGGAGAGCTCAAAGTAAAGCCGCTGCTCCTCCACATCGAGAGGAGCCAGTTGAGGTGGTTCGGGCATCTGGTCAGGATGCCACCCGAACGCCTCCCTAGGGAGGTGTTTAGGGCACGTCCGACCGGTAGGAGGCCACGGGGAAGACCCAGGACACGTTGGGAAGACTATGTCTCCCGGCTGGCCTGGGAACGCCTCAGGATCCCCCGGGAAGAGCTGGACGAAGTGGCTGGGGAGAGGGAAGTCTGGGTTTCCCTGCTTAGGCTGCTGCCCCCGCGACCCGACCTCGGATAAGCGGAAGAAGATGGATGGATGTTACCCACCTAAAAAAACAAAATAAAATAAATAAATATTGACTGTTGTTACCCAAAGTATATTAAGTGGGATTTTTCAGAGAAACAAATATATACAGTAACACAAAAACAATCTGTCTCTGTGATCACTATAGGTGTATAAATAATAATATAGTGTTAAATAAAATCAGTCTCTTGGGCACAAAACTGAAAATAATACAGCTCTTCAAAAAGTGCACTTCTGCTGCTATTTGACATAACTGTTTGTTATGATGCTTTGACATTTTTGCACTTTATTTCTTTATTGAAAGAAAATTCTATGAAGAGAAAAGTTCTTTGCAAATGTGGTTACAATGCTAAGAAATGAAAAGTTAAAGCTTAAAAAAGAAATACACTTTATTGAGTTAACATTATTTCTTTATAGGGGGAAAGATGTTAAGAGCTAGAGAATATAACAACTACACTACCCAGCATGCAACGGGAGTTACGAGCATGCGCGGTAGCCCCGAAAAGTGTTGCATGTTGCCACGCTGTGAAAGTAAACGTCAAGAACTCAGCCAACACGCCTCGTCTGCATTATTTATAATTAGACAAACAACACATCAACAGTGTGATTTTGTTTTGTTTACAAGGAAAGAAAAACAAAAGTTAAAAAAGGGAGATATGTTGTATATATATGAATGTGCTGCGGTTGTTTTAAGAACGTTGCGACAGCTGCCGTAAAGGAGGTGCGTTGTTAGCCTGGTTAGCCTGGTTGCTATGTTTCCAGTTGGTCGTGAAAGTGTTCGTCATGTGTTTTACCCTGCTAAAATCTCTCAGTAAAGTTATTCGATGGATTATACCTTTTGTTTTGAACTTTATTACACCTTGGAGCGCTTTTTCCCGTCCATTGTTTTCCTGCTTTCGCTATCTGCGCCTAATGACTGAGCTACATGACGCCATTTCTTGTGATGTCACACGGAGCATTTCTGGTCGGGACGGGATTCGAATAAAGAATCAACTCTTTTCCTTTACTATAGTGGTCTCGATAACGGGTACCGGTTCTCAAAAAGGGATTCGAGTCCGAGGACTCGGTTCTTTTCTTATCAAACAACCGGGAAAACCGGTTTCGAGTATCATCCCTAGATATAACAGGATAATGCATACGTTTATAATTTTTTTTCAAAACGCTTACAAAAAAGTGGGACCCCAAAAATTTACTGTGGGACCCCATTTTGAAAATTCCTAGCGCCAACACTGCTGTCAACAGAGGAGAAAAAAAATGCTTTATTTAGATAAATATATTATTTATAAAGCAAGTTCGAGTATCATTGGCAAATTTTCACCTAGTCCCGGCCTTGGCGTGCTGCCCGCCTTGGCACGCATATATGTGTCCTCTTTTTTTGATTTCAGAAAATGGTCAGCCTAACTTAAGTCTCCCTTTAATAATTAACAAAACAAATAAGCCCTACCCCACCACACTGCAGGATCCCCAAAGTAACATTTAAATGAAGTTAATGGAGGTTAGCTGGCATGCGATCCGTAGCTGCTAATAAGTCGCGGGGAGCGGCTTGAATGCACAATTTGCTCATCAAAATCTTTGACGTTTACCAGCGATTAATTGTGACACGAGCGTAATTGAATGTCAAAACAAGTGGAACCCACTCAGGACTTGCCAAAAGCCAGAGATTATGAATAAATCAATAAATATATGGATAAATAAACACGGCGCACCAGGCGCTGCTGAGGTGTCGAGGTAAATCCAAATCAATTCATTTTGCTATCTGCTAATTGCATTGCATGTCATTAGCGGAGCGCTGAGCAAATAATAGCTTGTTTCTCCTGCTGCCTGCCCGTTAGCATGCAACACTCTTTACCTTGTTGAATTTATTAATCTAATCAGAATCGGGGAAAAACGCTTTTTAATGTAACTATAATGTCTCTCTTTGGAAATGCGAAGGTTTTGATAAAAAAGAAAAAAAATGTAGCAGTTAACTAGATCAACAATACTACTATTATTTCTACTATCAGGAGACACCGAACCAAACCCTGGACCTGTAACCACACGGTTAATGCTGTCCAGCCTGGCGAAGCCTAGCAATGCTGTTGCTAACGACGCCATTGAAGCTAACTTAGCTACAGGACCTCGACAGAGCTATGCTAAAAACATTAGCTCTCCACCTACGCCAGCCCTCATCTGCTCATCACCACCCGTACTCACCTGCGTTCCAGCGATCAACGGCACGACGAACGACTTCACCCGATCATCGGTGCGGTCGGCAGCTAGCGTCGGATAGCGCGTCTGCTATCCAACTCAAAGTCCTCCTGGTTGTGTTGCTACAGCCAGCCGCTAATACACCGATGCCACCTACAGCTTTCTTCTTTGCTGTCTTCATTGTTCATTAAACAAATTGCAAAAGATTCACCAACACAGATGTCCAGAATACTGTGGAATTATGTGGTGAAAACAGACGACTTAAGCTGGCCACCGTGCTATTCCGAAATGTCTGCTTCAACCCGTGATGTCACGCGCAATTGTCATCATACCGAGACGTTTTCAGCCGGATATTTTGCGGGAAATCTAAAAATGCACTTTATAAGTTAACCTGGCCGTATTGGCATGTGTTGCAATGTTAAGATTTCATCATTGATATATAAACTATCAGACTGCGTGGTCGGTAGTAGTGGGTTTCAGTAGGCCTTTAAATAGACCCACCATTTAGACCAGTTGATCTGCCGTCTCTTTTCTGCTCTGCCCCCCTCTCCTGTGTGGAGAGGTTATTGGATGACCACAGACGATACGCTAGCGGTTCAAAGTTGGGTTCACATCTGCGGTCCCCTCCAAGGTTTCTCATTGTATCCCATTGCCCTGATGTGGGATCCGAGCGAGGATGTCGTTGTGGCTTGTGCAGCCCTTTGAGACACTCGTGATTAAGGGCTATATAAGTAAACATTGATTGATTGATTGTTTAGATTTAAAACAACTTTAACTATCTGCTTGACTTATGATCACAAAGCAAGTTAGCCCTCACATTGTACACTGTAAGAATGACAAGTCATTTTGTGGGAAAAACTAAGCAGCTCAGTTACCAGAATCTTACCATTAAAAAAAACCCACAGTGGTACAGTTTTGTTTGAATTGACAGTAATACACTGTAAAAACAACTGAAGATTGTAAGGTAAAAAACAAATTTAAAAAATCGCCAGAATTTTACCGTAAAAACCATCCTGTCGTTTTTCCATTTACAATAATTAGGGTTGGGTACCATTCACATTTGAACCAATACGGCACCAATTCCCGGTACATGGGAATCGATACCGGTACTTAATGGTACCAATTTTCAGTACTTTTGTGTGTGTTAATAAATATTAGTTTTTGTGAATAAAATAAAAAATGCTGTGTTTTTCGGACTATAAGGCGCACTAAAAGGCCTACTGAAACCCACTACTACCGACCACGCAGTCTGATAGTTTATATATCAATGATGAAATCTTAACATTGCAACACATGCCAATACGGCCGGGTTAACTTATAAAGTGCAATTTTAAATTTCCCGCCACACTTCCGGTTGAAAACGTCTAGATATGATGTTTGCGCGTGACGGAATCAGTTGATGCGGAAGTATTGGTACCCCATTGAATCCAATACAAAAAAGCTCTGTTTTCCTTTCAAAATTCCACAGTATTCTGGACATTTGTGTTGGTGAATCTTTTGCAATTTGTTTAATGAACAATGAAGACTGCAAAGAAGAAAGTTGTAGGTGGGATCGGTGTATTAGCGGCGGACTACAGCAACACAACCAGGAAGACAGAGATGGATAGCAGACGCGTTAGCCGCCGAACTCACCTTAACTTCCTCCGTCTCGCCGACCGCATCTGTGATCGGGTGAAGTCCTTCGTCGCACCGTTGATCGCTGGAACGCAGGTGAGCACGGGTGTTGATGAGCAGATGAGGGCTGGCTGGTGTAGGTGGATAGCTAATGTTTTTAGCATAGCTCTGTGAGGTCCGGTTGCTAAGTTAGCTTCAATGGCATCGTTAGCAACAGCATTGTTAAGCTTCGCCAGGCTGGAAAGCATTAACCGTGTATTTACATGTCCATGGTTTAATAGTATTGTTGATCTTCTGTCTATCCTTCCAGTCAGGGATTTATTTATTTTGTTTCTATATGCAGTTAAGCACGATGCTATCATGTTAGCTCCGTAGCTAAAGTGTTTCGTCGATGTATTGTCGTGGAGATAAAAGTCACTGTGAATGTCCATTTCGCGTTCTCGACTCTCATTTTCAAGAGGATATAGTGTCCGAGGTGGTTTAAAATACAAATCCGTGATCCACAATAGAAAAAGGAGAGAGTGTGGAATCCAATAAGTTACCTAAGTTACAGTCAGAGCGAAAAAAGATATGTCTTGCACTGCACTCTAGTCCTTCACTCTCACGTTCCTCATCCACGAATCTTTCATCCTCGCTCAAATTAATGGGGTAATCGTCGCTTTCTCGGTCCGAATCTCTCTCGCTGCTGGTGTAAACAATAGGAAAATATGAGCAGTCCTTCCCCCGGTGTCGTCACGCTACTTCCAGTAGGGGCAAGGCTTTTTTTATCAGATACCAAAAGTTGCGATCTTTATCGTCGTCGTTCTCTACTAAATCCTTTCAGCAAAAATATGGCAATATTGCGAAATGATCAAGTACGACACATAGAATGGATCTGCTATCCCCGTTTAAATAAAAAAAATTCATTTCAGTAGGCCTTTAAAATCCTTTCATTTTCTCAAAAATGGACAGTGCGCTTTGTAACCAGGTACGCCTAAAGTATGGAATAATTCTGGTTGTGCTTACCGTCCTCGAAGCAATTTTATTTGGTACATGGTGTAATGATAAGTGTGACCAGTAGATGGCAGTCTGACATAAGAGGTATGTGTTGACTGCACTATGATGGCAATATGACTCAAGTAAACAACACCAACATTTTATATATTCCATTGAGAATAGAACATAGAACATTACACACGGCGCTAAAAAATATATCAAAATGTTTTAGTACGACTTTGGTAAGCTATGAAGCCACACCGCCTGATACGAGTATTAGTATGGTGTGTGTGTAAGGTAAGACATATTGTCTGGCATTATTATTATTATTCTTACCTTCTGGTCTTACATGGTGTAATGGTACATGGTGTAATGATAAGTGTGACCAGTAGATGGTAGTCACACATAAGAGATACGTGTAGACTGCAATATGACGCCAGTAAACAACACCAAAAACTTTAAATGTTCCATTGAAAATAAAGAACATTACACACGGCACTCCAAAATCTGTCAAAAGGTTTTAGTACGACTTTGAAGCCGCACCGCTTAATGGATTGTCGGCCCATTACGGCTACTGTAGTCAGAGATACAAGTATCATTATGGTGTGTGTATAAGGACCGCAAAATGACACCCATTTGCAGACATTATCGGGTGTTTTGTTTCACAATTTTATGCAAAACCAACTTTTCTTGCCTTCTGGTACCTGTTCATGTGTATTTGGGATCTGCATAAGTCCCGAAAATGTGTGCGCGTCCACCGTAGTCGATAAGCTTCTTCTTTTTCTCTATCTTCTTGTTATGGAACATCCATCCTCCACTGTTGCCATTTCTAATATAAAGTAGTGTAAAGTTCTTACTTATATCTGTCAGTAAACTCGCCATGAAAGCGCTAAAACATACCGGTGTAGTGAGTTTACCATATTCACCCAAGGAACTTTTGTTATTAGAGAGTTCCGGTCGGACGGTTTCTCACAGGACCCATTTCAGGCGTTGTTGTTGTACTAGTGAGCCACGGATGAGGAGATGCTGCTCCGTTATTGATTTAAGTAAACAACAACATTTTGACCAAAGAACGACCATTACATGTCATGTAGACCACAAGGATTCAGAAAATAAATAATAATAATATGACCCCTTTAATGCGCATTATAATCCGGTGCGCCTTTTGTATGAAACAATTATGGTTGTGCTTACCGACCTCGAAGCAATTTTATTTGGTACATGGTGTAATGATAAGTGTGACCAGTAGATGGTAGTCAGTGGTCACACATAAGACATAGGTGTAGACTGCAATATGACGCCAGTAAACAACACCAAAACTTTAAGTGTTCCATTAAACCTGACTAGACCCGCTCATCGGCAGTGCGCTCTATGGTCCGGAAAATACGGTAAATAAGTGTGGAGAGTGTAATACATTTTCCCATCATGCATTGCATGGGATTTAAAGGCCTACTGAAATGATTTTTTTTTATTTAAACGGGAATAGCAGATCCATTC
Source organism: Entelurus aequoreus (assembly GCF_033978785.1). Taxonomy (NCBI): domain Eukaryota; kingdom Metazoa; phylum Chordata; class Actinopteri; order Syngnathiformes; family Syngnathidae; genus Entelurus; species Entelurus aequoreus. The sequence continues at coordinate 20,821,517 of NC_084745.1, read as the reverse complement.
TATGTGTCATACTTGATCATTTTGCGATATTGCCATATTTTTGCTGAAAGGATTTAGTAGAGAAAATCGACGATAAAGTTCGCAACTTTTGCTCGCTGATAAAAAAAAGCCTTGCCTGTACCGGAAGTAGCGTGACGTCACAAGCGGTAGTGCTGCTCACAATTCCCCGTTGTTTACAATGGAGCGAGAGAGATTCGGACCGAGAAAGTGACGATTACCCCATTAATTTGAGCGAGGATGAAAGATTCGTAGATGAGTAACGTTACAGTGAAGGACTTGAGAGGCAGTGATGGACGTATCTTTTTTCGCTCTGACCGTAACTTAGGTACAAGCTGGCTCATTGGATTCCACACTCTCTCCTTTTTCTATTGTGTATCACAGATTTGTATTTTAAACCATCTCAGATACTATATCCTCTTGAAAATGAGAGTCGAGAACGCGAAATGGACATTCACAGTGACTGAACATGTAAATACACGATTAATAATTCAGCTTTGCGAAGCTAAAAAAAATAGAAGCTAACCTAGCTACGTAGCCAACGTGATAGCAGCAGTCTCAAATGCAGATAGAAACTAAATAAAAAAAAACCTGACTGGATGGATAGACAGAAGATCAATAATACTATTAAACCATGAACATGTAAATACACGATTAATAATATTCTGCTTGGCAAAGCTAAAAAAAAACAGAAGCTAACCTAGCTGCGTAGCCAACGCGATAGCGTCAGTCTCAAATGCAGATAGAAACTAAAAAAAAAAAAACCCTGACTGGATGGATAGACAGAAGATCAACAATACTATTAAACCATGAACATGTAAATACACGATTAATAATATTCCGCTTGGCGAAGCTAAAAAAACAGAAGCTAACCTAGCTGCGTAGCCAACGCGATAGCGTCAGTCTCAAATGCAGATAGAAACTAAATAAAAAAAAACCCTGACTGGATGGATAGACAGAAGATCAATAATACTATTAAACCATGAACATGTAAATACACGATTAATAATATTCCGCTTGGCTAAGGTAAAAAAACAGAAGCTAACCTAGCTGCGTAGCTAACTTAGATGTGGCGGCGGGCGTTGTACGCTTTTGACGACACCCCGGCCGCCATCAGAGTCGGCAAGAAACATATATTTCCCCAAAGTTACGTACGTCACATGCACATATCGGCACGTACGGGCAAGCGATCAAATATTTGGAAGCCAAAGCTAGACTCACCGTAGTGCGTCTGTTATCCTGCTCAAAACACACAACACAACCTCCTGGTGTTGGTGTTGCTGTAGTCCGCCGCTCCACCAATCGCACCTACAACTTTCTTATTTGCAGTCTCCATTGTCCATTAAACAAATTGCTCAATCGCTTTATTAACAAGCGGTAACTGGTTGTAGTTCAAAAAGTAACGCACACACATACACGAGCTGCTGTTAGCCAAAAGTCACGCTCACACACACTCAAGTTTTCCGCCAACTCACTCGCGCATGCGCATTCCCCAAACCCTTAAAGACACAGTACACTAATGCAAATATCACAGATATTACAGTATTGTACTTAGCCGCTAAGACACCGATTGATCCCACCTACAACGTTCTTCTTTGCAGTCTCCATTGTTCATTAAACAAATTGCAAAAGATTCACCAACACAGATGTCCAGAATACTGTGGAATTTTGTCGAAGAAAACAAGAGGCTTTTCTATCGGGTCCGATGAGGTCCAACCACTTCCGTTGCTTTTGTGACGTCACACGCATAAATCATATCCAAAGGAGTTTTTCAACGGGAAGTGTGGCGGGAATTTTAAAATTGCACTTTATAAGTTAACCCGGCCCTATTGGCATGTGTTGCAATGTTAAGATTTCATCATTGATATATAAACTATCAGACTGCGTGGTTGGTAGTAGTGGGTTTCAGTAGGCCTTTAAATGGTTGTAATTTTGAATCATATGTTGTGCTTGGACATTTTTTAATAACCATATCCACAAAGTTTGGTGAGAAGGTGTGACCATGTGTGTTGTCTATTTGTGTTAGTTTATTTGTGCGATGAGTGGGAAAGGATGTTCGGATTGGGACTTGATGAGATTTTTCCTGTTACGATTTCACTTTCGATTCTGCTTAACGACTCCGTTTCTCAACGGTTCTCTTATCGATTATTTGGGGGGGAAAAAGAGAAAAAAGGATGAATTAGCATCAATTTTGTGTAGCGTAGTTTAGAGGTGACATGACCTTACAAAGCCTACAGTGAGGTCTCAAAAGGCACATACGTACAGTAGGAGGAAATAGAAAAACAACCTTTTTGTTAATATATATTTAAAAAAATAGTATTCCTCTGTACAATTTAATCATGTATAAATTAAATAAGAATGTAACATACGATATTAAAGGCCTACTGAAATGAATTTTTTTTATTTAAACGGGGATAGCAGATCTATTCTATGTGTCATACTTGATCATTTCGCGATATTGCCATATTTTTGCTGAAAGGATTTAGTATAGAACAACGACGATAAAGATTGCAACTTTTGGTATCTGATAAAAAAAAGGCTTGCACCTACCGGAAGTAGCGTGACGTAGTCAGTTGAACATATACGCAAAGTTCCCTATTGTTTACAATGATGGCCGCATGAAGTGAGAGAGATTCGGACCGAGAAAGCGACAATTTCCCCATTAATTTGAGCGAGGATGAAAGATTTGTGGATGAGTAAAGTGCAAGTGAAGGACTAGTGGGGAGTTGAAGCTATTCAGATAGGGAAGATGCTGTGAGAGCCGGGGGTGACCTGATATTCAGCTGGGAATGACTACAACAGTAAATAAACACAAGACATATATATACTCTATTAGCCACAACACAACCAGGCTTATATTTAATATGCCACAAATTAATCCTGCATAAAAACACCTGCGTGTTTGTTATGCTAGCTCCTAGCTCCTCTGCTAGCTCCTAGCTCCATAGAACACGCCAATACAATTCAAACACCTGATCAACACACACAATCACTCAGCCCAAAAGACCGTTTACCTAACCCAAGGTTCATAAAGCTTATATATTTTTAAAAAGTTACGTACGTGACGCGCACATACGGTCAAGTTATCGAATGTTTAGCAGCCAAGGCTGCATACTCACGGTACCTGATATTCAGCTGGGAATGACTACAACAGTAAATAAACACAAGACATATATATACTCTATTAGCCACAACACAACCAGGCTTATATTTAATATGCCACAAATTAATCCTGCATAATAACACCTGCGTGTTTGTTATGCTAGCTCCTAGCTCCTCTGCTAGCTCCTAGCTCCATAGAACACGCCAATACAATTCAAACACCTGATCAACACACACAATCACTCAGCCCAAAAGACCGTTCACCTAACCCAAGGTTCATAAAGCTTATATATTTTTAAAAAGTTACGTACGTGACGCGCACTTACGGTACGGTACGTGTTATGCTAGCTCCTAGCTCCTCTGCTAGCTCCTAGCTCCATAGAACACGCCAATACAATTCAAACACATGATCAACACACACAATCACTCAGCCCAAAAGACCGTTCACCTAACCCAAGGTTCATAAAGCTTATATATTTTAAAAAAGTTACGTACATACGCAAAAAAAAGCCAAAGCTGCATACTCACAGTAGCACGTCTGCGTCTTTGTCATCCAAATCAAAGTAATCCTGGTAAGAGTCTGTGTTGTCCCAGTTCTCTACAGGCGTCTGTGTATCCAAATCAAAAGTCCTCCTGGTTAGAGTCTCTGTTATCCGAGTTCTTCCATCTTGACTGCATCTTTCGGGAATGTAAACAAAGAAGCGCCGGCTGTGTACTGTTGTGGCTGACTACGTTCGAAAAATACGTCCATTTCGCACCGACAACTTTCTTCTTTGCTTGCTTGGCTTCCTTCTCCATAATGCAATGAACATGATTGAAACAGATTCACGAACACAGATGTCCAGAATACTGTGGAATTATGAAATGAAAACAGAGCTTTTTCGTATCGGCTTCAATGTGGAAGGCATACCCGTGTTCGCCGGGCTACGTCACACGCATACGTCATCCTCAGAGGCGTTTCGAACCGGAAGTTTAGCGGCAAATTTAAAATGTCACTTTATAAGTTAACCCGGCCGTATTGGCATGTGTTATAATGTTAAGATTTCATCATTGATATATAAACTATCAGACTGCGTGGTCGGTAGTAGTGGGTTTCAGTAGGCCTTTAACTTCTTGCATGCAAAGTGAGATATGTCAAGCCTTTATTGGATATAATTTTGATGATTATAGCTTAGAGTTTATGAAAACTTTGAATTGGAAATCTCAGAACATTTAAGGTTTCAAAAACTGTAACGCAGGGGTGTCAAACGTGCGGCCCGCGAACAGGTTTTATCCGGCCCGCGGGATGAGTTTGCTAAGTGTGAAGATTAACCTGAAATTTTTGAATGAAAGAAACTGCTGTTCTAAATGTGACCACTAGATGTCACAATAGCAATTATTTGTATCTTTGTAGATGATGCTACAAATGTACAAAATAAACCACATGATGTTAGTGCACCAGTCGAGAAAAATTATCAAACTACATAAATAATAATAGGGCTGTGAATCTTTGGGTGTCCCACGATTCGATTCAATATCGATTCTTGGGGTCACGATTCGATTCAAAATCGATTTTATTTCAATTCAACACGATTCTCGATTCAAAAACGATGTTTTTCCCGATTCAAAAGGATTCTCTATTCATTCAATACATAGGATTTCAGCAGGATCCACCCCAGTCTGCTGACATGCAAGCAGAGTAGTAGATTTTTGTAAAAAGCTTTTATAATTGTAAAGGACAATGTTTTATCAACTGATTGCAATAATGTAAATTTGTTTTAACTATTAAATGAACCAAAAATATGACTTATTTTATCTTTGTGAAAATATTGGACACAGTGTGTTGTCAAGCTTATGAGATGCGATGCAAGTGTAAGCCACTGTGACACTATTGTTCATTTATTTTTATTTTTATAAATGTCTAATGATAATGTCAATGAGGGATTTTTAATCACTGCTATTTTGAAATTGTAACTAATATTGATACTGTTGTTGATAATCATTTTTGTTTCACTACTTTTTGGTTTGTTCTGTGTCGTGTTTGTGTCTCCTCTCAATTGCTCTGTTTATTGCAGTTCTGAGTGTTGCTGGGTCGGGTTTAGTTTTGGAATTGGATTGCATTGTTATGGTATTGCTGTGTATTGTTTTGTTGTATTGATTAATTAAAAAAAATATATACATTTTTAAATAATTAAAAAAACAATATTTTTTTTATTTTTTTAAAAACGAGAATCTGTTCTGAATCGCACAACGTGAGAATCGCGATTCGAATTCGAATCGATTTTTTCCCACACCCCTAATAAATAACATACTGTAATTTGATTTTGATATAATTTTTTTATCTTGATAGATTGAAAATTAACACCAATGAGTTGACTGATGAACAGTATCACATTGTTTATTCAGAAAATAGAAATAACGACAAATAAAGTATATACATATTATTTACCGCAACAGGTAATTGTAAAAAAAACAACAACAACATTATGATTTGTACAATTTCATAATGCGTTTGTTCTTTTTTTAAAAAAGGAAAACAATCTGAAGTTGTCTTTATTTTGAAGTTATCGTGCCGTGATTTTACCAGTCTGGCCAACTTGGGAGTAGATTTTTCTCCATGTGACCCCCGATCTAAAAATGAGTTTGACACCCCTGATCTAAGCCATGATGATCAAAATAATAACAAATAAAAGCTTGCACGTAATAAGTTACATTACATATTAGTTTCACATTAATTGCTGACTTTTACACCATTTTCTATTTTTATTGTCAGAAGTGCTACTGACAGTTTGGTTATGTCTGGGTTTTCTTGTGTTTAGAATCACTTCCTGTCCTGGTGCTCTTGTTTCGTCAATGTTTCCTGTTTGGTCCCTGTGTTTTGCAGCACCTTTACTTTCTGTTCCATGTCCTGTCAGCACACCTATTCCTCGTTTAATTAGTTCTATTAAGTTCCACCTGGGTCCCTCTTTAGTTGTTGAATCATTCTTGCTGTTCCTTGGAGACTGTGTGGTGTTTCTCTTTGTTCCCTCCTTCCTTTGTGAGTAATACTTTGGTTTTTACTTGCATTCCACCTGCTGTTCCCTGCATCCTTGGGGTCACGCGCAAGCAACGTGCACCCTGACATTTATGAGTTTCACCTGTATGATATAATGACTGAGAGAAAATGTGGTTGCATCTTTTTCTCTCATTACAATTGTGTTCACCTACAAAAAATGCAAACTTTTGCTCACAAGGTTAGTCGCTGCTCAGTGACATTGGTCTATATAGCTGCCCGCTTTGGAGCCAGTCAGAATCTCTCTCTCGTCATGCAAATAATCATTAACTTAGAATTTAATGGCAGCAACACATTGCAAAAAAGTTGGCACAGGGGCATTTTTACCACTGTGTTACATGGCCTTTCCTTTTACAACACTCAGTAAATGTTAGGGAACTGAGGAGACCAATTTTTTAAGCTTTTCAGGTGGAATACTGTCCCATTCTTGCTTGATGTACAGCTTTAGTTGTTCAACAGTCCGGGGGTCTCCGTTGTGGTATTTTAGGCTTCATAATGCGCCACACATTTTCAATGGGAGACAGGTCTGGACTACAGGCAGGCCAGTCTAGTACCCGCACTCTTCTACTATGAAGCCACGCTGTTGTAATTGTCTTGCTGAAATAAGCAGGGGCGTCCATGAAAAAGACATGGCTTGGATGGCAACATATGTTGCTCCAAAACCTGTATGTACCTTTCAGCAATAATGGTGCCTTCACAGATGTGTAAGTTACCCATGCCTTGGGCACTAATACACCCCCATACCATCACAGATGCTGGCTTTTAAAATTTGCGCCTATAACAATCCGGATGGTTCTTTTCCTCTTTGGTCCGGAGGACACGATGTCCACAGTTTCCAAAAACAATTTGAAATGTGGACTCGTCAGACCACAGAACACTTTTCCACTTTGCATCAGTCCATCTTAGATGAGCTCGGGCCCAGCAAAGCCGACAGTGTTTCTGGGTGTTGTTGACAAATGGCTTTGGCTTTGCATAGTATAGTTTTAACTTTCACTTAGCGACAAACTATAGTTACTGACAGTGGTTTTCTGAAGTGTTCCTGAGCCCATGTGGTGATATCCTTTACACACTGATGTCACATTTTGATGCAGTACCACCTGAGGGATCGAAGGTCCATAATATCATCGCTTACGTGCAGTGATTTCTCCAGATTCTCTGAACCTTTTGATGATATTACGGACCGTGGATGGTGAAATCCCTAAATTCCTTGCAATACCTCGTTGAGAAATGTTGTTCTTAAGCTGTTGGACAATTTGCTCATGCATTTTGTTCACAAAGTGGTGACCCTCGCCCCATCCTTGTTTGTGAATGACTGAGCATTTCATGGAAGCTGCTTTTATACCCAATCATGGCACCCACCTGTTCCCAATTAGCCTGTTCACCTGTTGGATGTTCCAAATAAGTGTTTGATGAGCATTCCTCAACTTTCTCAGTCGTTTTTGCCACTTGTGCCAGCTTTTTTGAAACATGTTGTAGGCATCAAATTCCAAATGAGCTGCTAATTGCAAAAAATAACAAAGTTATCCAGTTTGAACGTTAAGTATCTTGTCTTTGCAGTCTATTCAATTGAATATACACTACCGTTCAAAAGTTTGGGGTCACATTGAAATGTCCTTATTTTTGAAGGAAAAGCACTGTACTTTTCACTGAAGATAACTTTAAACTAGTCTTAACTTTAAAGAAATACACTCTATACATTGCTAATGTGGTAAATGACTATTCTAGCTGCAAATGTCTGGTTTTTGGTGCAATATCTACATCAATCAATCAATCAATGTTTATTTATATAGCCCTAAATCATGATGTATAGAGGCCCATTTCCAGCAACTATCACTCCAGTGTTCTAATGGTACAATGTGTTTGCTCATTGGCTCAGAAGGCTAATTGATGATTAGAAAACCCTTGTGCAATCATGTTCACACATCTGAAAACAGTTTAGCTCATTACAGAAGCTACAAAACTGACCTTCCTTTGAGCAGATTGAGTTTCTGGAGCATCACATTTGTGGGGTCAATTAAACGCTCAAAATGGCCAGAAGAAGAGAACTTTCATCTGAAACTCGACAGTCTATTCTTGTTCTTAGAAATGAAGGCTATTCCACAAAATTGTTTGGGTGACCCCAAACTTTTGAACGGTAGTGTGGGTTGAAAAGGATTTGCAAATCATTGTATTCTGTTTTTATTTACGATTTACACAACTTCACTGGTTTTGTAGTATTGACTTGAAATTTCTCACACGGCTCTACAAAACACCTACTGTAACTTTAGTGTGTTTAGGCCAGGGGTCGGCAACCCAAAATGTGGAAAGAGCCATATTGGACCAAAAATACAAAAACAAATCTGTCTGGAGCCGCAACAAATTAAAAGCCATATTACATACACATAGTGTGTCATGAGATATAAATTGAATTAAGAGGACTTAAATGAAACTAAATGAGCTCAAATATAGCTACAAATGAGGCATAATGATGCAATATGTACATATAGCTAGCCTAAATAGCATGTTAGCATCGATTAGCTTGCAGTCATGCAGTGACCAAATATGTCTAATTAGCACTCCACACAAGTCAATAACATCAACAAAACTCACCTTTGTGCACTCACGCACAACGTTAAAAGTGTGGTGGACAAAATGAGACAGAAAAAGAAGTGGCATAAAACACGTCCTAGAAAGTCGGAGAAAGTTGTACATGTAAACAAGGTGAGTTCAAGGACCGCCAAAATTAGTAGGACAAAACGGCGCTCGCCAAATACTGGAATCAGTGAAGCATGTTTAATATAAACAGTGTGATTTATAACAATTAGGGAGGTTTGTGTCATGTTTGTCATACAGAAACCATATTAAAACAAAAAATATATTTTTTTCCCCCTCATCTTTTTCCATTTTTCATACATTTTTGAAAAAGCTTCAGAGAGCCACTAGGGCGGCGCTAAAGAGCCGCATGCGGCTCTAGAGCCGCGGGTTGCCGACCCCTGGTTTAGGCGGATCACTAACAAATTTGGTACACACCTCTAGGGGTCTGACAAGCACGTGTGTACAATTTGATTGACATTGTCTGCCATCATTTAAAATGGCAATGGATTGGAAAATGAGTCGTTGCATATTTGTCGAACGATTATAAAAGTTGGAGAATATTTGTATTTCATGCATGTCCTGATTAATGATTCATTCTGCACTCTAGTGTACATAATACCTGTGAGGGCAGAAATGAGCCAAACCATTTCTCATTTATAGCTCAAATTGATGCTGTAATGGCGGTAATAGCAGTTTGCATGCCCAGTTTTTGTTTCCTACCGTCAGCAGCAGCAGGAGATGGGATCCGCTCATCAGTAAAACGCGACATGTCGTCTTAGTTAGAGCTCCACGCTTGATGCCAAAAGAAAAATGACTGTTTAGTTTGATATTTGACTTGGCAGCAGGGTGGCTAATGGCGGCAACAGCGGAGTGATGCGCTCCTAAAGGCTTTTTTGCGTGCAAGCGATCACTTCTGTTGACCTAATTCAATTTTCTTTTCAATTACCTGTAGTGTATTAGCATTAGGGCCGCCACAAGCGTGGCATAAATCAGCCCGGCGAGGCCCCTGTAGCAACCCCCCCCCCCGCCGGGTGATGTAGCGCCACATCCCCCGTCTGTCTTGCCTAAACCTATTTGGGATCTAAAAAAAATAAAAAATAAATAAATTAAAAATCGAGGCACATTTCAGCAGGCAGACTGCGCCGCCGGGCCCCTTCAAAGGAACATTATGTATAATTACGAGCACTCAAGCTCACACCGGAATGATAGCCCAGCTGAGAACAAAGCCCACAAAGTTGGTGGGTGGGGTGGGATATGGATTATTATTCTGGGATGTAATTAAAAGGCCCAGGCAAGTGTCCCTTTGTTTTGAATCTTAGTGCCCCAGAGCTTGTGACAGGTCCAGTCAAGCGAGGGTTGCTTTGGGGAGGGCGCTGATCGACTGGACCGTGTCACCTCGGCGTCCCTGCGAGGTGAGAACATAGATTAATTCACCGGGGGAGAATTTAGAGTCAACTAGGCCTGAAAAAACACCCTATAATCAATATTAAGAGCAGTGAACTTCATGTGAGAGGAGACCGACGCATTACGTCAACGCTCGCCGCCTTTATTTTACTGACAGGTTAGCCCAGTGTTTTTCAACCACAGGTGTGCCGTGAGATACAATCTGGTGTGCCGTGGGGGATTATGTAATTTCACCTACCGTATTTTTCGGAGTATAAATCGCACCTGCCGAAAATTCTTAATAAAGAAGGAAAAAAATATATATAAGTCGCACTGGAGTATAAATCGCATTTTTGGGGGAAATTTATTTGATAAAACCCAACACCAAGAATAGACATTTGAAAGGCAATTTAAAAGAAATAAAGAATAGTGAACAACAGGCTGAATAAGTGTACGTTATATGACGCATAAATAACCAACTGAGAACGTGCCTGGTATGTTAACGTAACATATTATGGTAAGAGTCATTCAAATAACTATAACATATAGAACATGCTATACATTTACCAAACAATCTGTCACTCCTAATCGCTAAATCCCATGAAATCTTATACGTCTAGTCTATTAAGTGAATGAGCTAAATAATATTATTTGATATATTACGGTAACGTGTTAATAATTTCACACATAAGTCGCTCCTGAGTATAAGTCGCACCCCTGGCCAAACTATGAAAAAAAACTGTGATTTATAGTCCGAAAAATACGGTATTAGGATTAAAAATATATTTTTTGCAAATTAGTAATTATAATCTGCAAATGATGTGCCGTTGTTGTGTCGGTGCTGTCTAGAGCTCGGCAGACTAACCGTGTAATACTCTTCCATATCAGTAGGTGGCAGCCGGGAGTTAATTGCTTTGTAGATGTCGGGAACACGTTGTGCGAGACAAGGGTTTGTCGTCGTATCTAATGCTTAAACCAAAAACTAACAAAAGACACTAAGAAAAAGGCATTGAAGCTTAGGGAAGGCTATGCAAAACGAAACTAAAACCGAGCTGGCTGCAAAGTAAATAAAAACGGAATGCTGGACGACAGCAAAGACTTACTGTGGAGCAAAGACGGCGTCCACAATGTACATCAGAACATGACATGACAATCAACAATGTCCCCACAAAGAAGGATAGCAACAACTTACATAGTATTGATTGCCTAAACCAGTGGTGTCCAAAGTGCGGCCCGGGGGCCATTTGCGGCCCGCAGGTCATTTTTTAACGGCCCCACGACACATTCTAAAAATACGATAAAAAAACACAAACAAATGTGGTATAATAGAGCAAACAGGTGAAATGTAACAAGAAAATGTTGTAATGTTTACTCTAATAACACAAAGCTGCCATGCAGGCTGTTTCTTTCTTTAAAAAATAATATTTAATCAAAATCAACGTCATTATGAATTATTGACCTATTCAAGGCTCCAATTACGTCACATTAAATGTTCCACTTTGAGATATTCTTTGGGGAAAATGTTGCATATTTTGTGTCTGCCATATAAAAAACTGAGCTGTTGTTTTTTAAAAGAAGGGCCTAAAACGAGCAAACATAAAACATAAACAACAATAAAACTTAGAATTGACGGACAGATCTGAAGCTGATCTCGAGATTATTGTGCTAAAAGTAATCAGTAAAAAAAAAAGTATAATTTATTTTTTAACACTTTAATGAGTAGGACCCTTTTGGATCCCCAATAATTTTAGTGGGATTTTTTTTTGCGTTTGTCATTGCTCAAAAAATTTCAATGTTATGAATTATTGACCTTTTTAAGGCTCCAATTATTTTATAATCTCAAATATTGTACTTTAAAATTTAATTGGGGGAAAATATTGCATATTTGGTGGAGGTTTTTTCCATAAAAAACCTGGGTTTTCTTTGACAAAAAGGGCATACAACTTAAATGTTTAAAAACGTTTTTTTTTTGACGGATAGACCTAATGTTGACCTAGAGATTTAAACTTTGAACAATAATAATAATAAATGACACATTTTTTATATTTTTTTGACCAAAACTCTGGGTTCACCGGGATCAAGCCTGAGTGGCGGCCTAAATGCATATTTTTTATACATTTATTGTATTGGTTTTTAAAATAAAAAATATCAAAATGGCCCCCGCTTGCTTTGATTATTCAGTGTGCGGCCCTCAGTGGAAAAAGTTTGGACACCCCTGGCCTAAACAAAGCAAATGCGGGGAATAGCGTTTAAGGAAGACATGAAACTGCTACAGGAAAATACCAAAAAAAGAGAAAAAGCTACCGAAATAGGAGCGCAAGACAAGAACTAAAACACTACACACAGGAAAACAGCAAAAAACTCCAAATAAGTCACAGCGTGACAGTACACCTACTTTGAGACAAGAGCTATATTGAAGCATGCTTGGCTATGGTTTAAAGTCATATCCAACAATTGCGACAACGACTTTTTACCGTCAACTGAGTTTCATTTTTGTAATGATTTCTGCTGCTGGTGTGCCTCCGGATATTTTCAATGAAAAAAATGTGCCTCGACTCAAAAAAGGTTGAAAAACACTGGGTTAGCCGAGCTTAACGACGGATGGCTGATGTCAGTGGCGTTGCTCACTAGTGCCCCGTGAGGTGCAAAGTGGTCTTGCATGCTCAGCTGCACACGTGGGAAGACATCGATGCTCAGACGCTACAGGATTTTGCGATGTTGGGATCGCGACAATTCAACCAATCTCCACATTTTAGCCAGTCAAGTGTGTTGTCCTGTTGTGAACCGGTTATGATAATCTCTCATCAACAAACATCAACGCTGTATTCGAACAAACCAGCACTTTTCCACCGTAAAACCTACAAAGAGAATGTCTGCAACGAGTGGACAACCGAGCAGACGGCGACAATAAGTGAGCTTTTTGGTGGTTTATGTACAAAACCCAAAACCAGTGATGTTGGCACGTTGTGCAAATCGTAAATAAAAACAGAATACAATGATTTGCAAATCCTTTTCAACTTCTATTCAATTGAATAGACTGTAAAGACAAGATATTTAATGTTCGAACTGAGAAACTTATTTTTTACTCAGAATTTAATCTCAACACATTGTAAAAAAGTTGGCACAAGGGCATTTTTACCACTGTGTCACATGGCCTTTCCTTTTAACAACACTCAGTAAACATTTGGGAACGGAGGAGACCAATTTTGGAAGCTTCTCAGGTGGAATTCTTTCCCATTCTTGCTTGATGTACAGCTTAAGTTGTTCAATAGTTATCGAATTTTAGGCTTCATAATGCGCCACACATTTTCAATGGGAGACATGTCTGGACTACAGGCAGGCCAGTCTAGTACCCGCACTCTTTTACTACGAAGCCATGCTGTTGTAACACGTGCGGAATGTGGCTTGGCATTGTCTTGCTGAAATAAGCAGGGGCGTCCATGAAAAAGACATTGCTTGGATGGCAACATATGTTGCTCCAAAACCTGTATGTACCTTTCAGCATTAATGGTGCCTTAACAGATGTATAAGTTACCCATGCCTTGGGCACTAATACACCCCCATACCATCACAGATGCTGGCTTTTGAATTTTGTGCCTATAAAAGTCCGGATGGTTCTTTTCCTCTTTGGTCCGGAAGACACAACGTCCACAGTTTCCAAAAACAATTTGAAATGTGGACTCCTCAGACCACAGAACACTTTTCCACATTGCATCAGTCCATCTTAGATGAGCTTGGGCCCAGCGAAACCGGTGCCGTTTCTGGGTGTTGTTGATAAATGCCTTTCACTTTGCATAGTAGAGTTTTAACTTGCACTTACAGATGTAGCGACAAATTGTACTTCCAGACAGTGTTTTTTTTAAGTGTTCCTGAGCCCATGTGGTGATATCCTTTACACACTGATGTCGCTTTTTGATGCAGTACCGCCTGAAGGATTGGATAGTCCGTAATATCATCGCTTACGTGCAGTGATATCTCCAGATTCTCTGACCTTTTTGATATTACAGACCGTAGATGGTGAAATCCCTAAATTCCTTGCAATAGATCGCTGAGAAATGTTGTTCTTAAACTGTTCGACAATTTGCTCACGCATTTGTTGACAAAGTGGTGACCCTCGCCCCATCCTTGTTTGTGAATGACTGAGCATTTCATGGAAGCTGCTTTTTTACCCAATCATGGCACTCACCTGTTCCCAATTAGCCTGTTCACCTGTGGGATGTTCCAAATAAGTGTTTGATGAGCAAACCTCAATTTTCTCATTATTTTTGCCACTTGTGCCAGCTTTTTTGAAACATGTTGCATGCAACAAATTTCAAATGAGCTAATATTTGCGAAGTTTAGCAGTTCCAACGTTAAGTATCTTTTCTTTGCAGTCTATTCAATTGAATATAGGTTGAAAAGGATTTGCAAATCATTGTATTCTGTTTTTATTTACGATTTACACAACGTGCCAACTTCACTGGTTTTGGGTGTTGTACATATTTGTGTGAGTCGGTCACGCATGTTAAAATGTAACCCTGTTAGAGAGTTGCAGAGTCCGGTACTTTTTTTTGGCACCGACCAAATCTCGCTATGATTAAAATAAAAAAATAAAAAATCCTATAAATATTGTCAATTGAGTTCCATAATTCCCGGGGAGAGCCAAAATGACCGAAATATAAAAAATACAGCCCGGAATGACGCACAGGGAAGCGGCGGGGAAGAAAAAGGCAATAACAGCCTAAAATGTGAAAAATGCCGAAAATTATAAAAAAATCCCTAATCACGTTTGAATTCCATAAGTACCGGGAAGAGCCAAAATGTCAAAAATACACCCAGGAATGACTCACAGGGAAGCAGGGAAGAAAAGTTAAAAATTAATTTAATTAATTAATTAAAAATTATCCTGAGAATCAAAGTTTTGCATGTTTTGTAGAATGTGAATGTTGTCTGTCTATCTGTGTTGGCCCTGTGATGAGGTGGCGACTTGTCCAGGGTGTACCCCGCCTTCCGCATGAATGCAGCTGAGATATGCTCCAGCACCCCTCACAACCCCAAAATGGACAAGCGGTAGAAAATGGATGGATTGATGGATGTTTTGTATATAACTAGAAAAGAAGCTAATCAGTCAAAAACAATCACCACTGAGTGAAATGAGTTGCTATAATCATCCCTACATGTCCCGATTTAAAATCTGTTATCAATTGAATATATGACATTACATGGACAAAGATAAGACCTTCTGGAGGAAAGTTCTGTGGTCAGATGAAACAAAAATTGAGCTGTTTGGCCACAATACCCAGCAATATGTTTGGAGGAGAAAAACTGAGGCCTTTAATCCCAGGAACACCACGCCTACCGTCAAGCATGGTGGTGGTAGTATTATGCTCTGGGCCTGTTTTGCTGCCAATGGAACTGGTGCTTTACAGAGAGTAAATGGGACAATGAAAAAGGAGGATTGCCTCCAAATTCTTCAGGACAACCTAAAATCATCAGCCCGGAAGTTGGGTCTTGGGCGCAGTTGGACAATGACCCCAAACACACATCAAAAGTGGTAAAGGAATGGCTAAATCAGGCTAGAATGAAGGTTTTAGAATGGCCTTTCCAAAGTCCTGACTTAAACGTGTGGACAATGCTGAAGAAAAAAGTCCATGTGAGAAAACCTAAACATTTAGCTGAACTGCACCAATTTTGTCAAGAGGAGTGGTCAAAAATTCAACCAGAAGCTTGTGGATGGCTACCAAAAGTGCCTTATTGCAGTGAAACTTGCCAAGGGACATGTAAGCAAATATTAACATTGCTGTATGTATACTTTTGACCCAGCAGATTTAGTCACATTTTCAGTAGACCCATAATAAATTCATAAAAGAACCAAACTTCATGAATGTTTTTTGTGACCAACAAGTATGTGCTCCAATCACTCTATCACAAAAATATAAGAGTTGTAGAAATTATTGGTATGTAAACTTTTGATCACACCTGTACATGGGAATCGCAATTCTTAATTATTCCGATTCTAGATCGATACTTTACTGTCTCAAAAAAAAAAAAAAAAAGTCTTTTTAAAAAAAAAATACATTTTATAAGCCGTCTCCGTCGGCCTACAAGAGGAGCTTTTGTAACCTGTTTTATGATCATGTTTATCCCACCTGCTTGACACTCCGCATCAAGGGTTGGAATTGGGGGTTAAATCACCAAAATGATTCCCGGGTGCGGCCACCGCTGCTGCTCACTGCTCCCCTCCCCTCCCAGGGGGTGACCAAGGGTGATGGGTCAAATGCAGAGAATCATTTCGCCACACCTAGTGTGTGTGTGACAAACAATGGTACTTTAACTTTAACTTTTAATGTATTGCCAGAATTAATTTGAATGGTGTTAAAATGGATAATCAGTTCGGAATGGAATTGTCACACATAGAACTGGACTCTAATCTTGAGTGGTTGTGAGATGCACATCCCTAGTATTTATACCAACTGAACATGTCCGCAAGTATCTACAAAAAGTGCAACGTTGTCCTATCCATGCTCAGTTTTGACTTGTTACTAGCAGTTAAAGGCCTACTGAAACCCACTACTACCGACCACGCAGTCTGATAGTTTATATATCAATGATGAAATCTTAACATTGCAACACATGCCAATACGGCCGGGTTAACTTATAAAGTGCAATTTTAAATTTCTCGCAAAACTTCCGGTTGAAAACGTCTATGTATGATGACGTATGCGCGTGACGTCAATGGTTGAAACGGAAGTATTCGGACACCATTGTATCCAATACAAAAAGCTCTGTTTTCATCGCAAAATTCCACAGTATTCTGGACATCTGTGTTGGTGAATCTTTTGCAATTTGTTTTATGAACAATGGAGACTGCAAAGAAGAAAGCTGTAGCTGGGATCGGTGTATTAGCGGCTGGCTGCAGCAACACAACCAGGAGGACTTTGACTTGGATAGCAGACGCGCTATCCGACGCTAGCCGCAGACCGTATCTGTGATGGGGTGAAGTCCTTCGTCGCTCCGTCGATCGCTGGAACACAGGTGAGCACGGGTGTTGATGAGCAGATGAGGGCTGGCTGGCGTAGGTGGATAGCTAATGTTTTTAGCATAGCTCTGTGAGGTCCCGTAGCTAAGTTAGCTTCAATGGCGTCGTTAGCAACAGCATTGTTAAGCTTCGCCAGGCTGGAAAGCATTAACCGTGTAGTTACATGTCCATGGTTTAATATTATTGTTAATTTTCTGTCTATACTTCCAGTCAGGGGTTTATTTATTTTGTTTCTATCTGCAGTTAAGCCCGATGCTATCACGTTAGCTCCGTAGCTAAAGAGCTTTGCCGATGTATTGTCGTGGAGATAAAAGTTACTGTGAATGTCCATTTCGCGTTCTCGACTCTCATTTTCAAGAGGATATAGTATCCGGGGTGGTTTAAAATACAAATCCGTGATCCACAATAGAAAAAGGAGAAAGTGTGGAATCCAATGAGCCAGCTTGTACCGAAGTTACGGTCAGAGCGAAAAAGATACGTCCTGCACTGCACTCTAGTCCTTCACTCTCATGTTCCTCATCCACAAATCTTTCGTCCTTGCTCAAATTAATGGGGTAATCGTCGCTTTCTCGGTCCGAATCGCTCTCGCTGCTGGTGTAAACAATGGGGAAATGTGAGGAGCCCTTCAACCTGTGACGTCACGCTACTTCCGGTACAGGCAAGGCTTTTTTATCAGCGACCAAAAGTTGCGAACTTTATCGTCGATGTTCTCTACTAAATCCTTTCAGCAAAAATATGGCAATATCGCGAAATGATCAAGTATGACACATAGAATGGATCTGCTATCCCCGTTTGAATAAGAAAAATTCATTTCAGTAGGCCTTTACATATAATATTCATATGCTGTCTCTTACTGTTAAACTGTGCATTAACAACAGCCGGATTAAAGGACAGAGCTCATTATATTTAACGCCTCCCTCTCCACGAGTGTGAAACTAACCACATCTCCTCTGCAGAGACTCTGCATTAGCGTGTCGCTTTTTGCACCGTTTTAACGTTTACTTAATCAGAATCTGGCGAGCACGAAATCAAGCTGGTTGGCGGCGAAGAGGGACAAAAGCTGATGGAGGCAATGAGTTGTACTTTATTTGCTTTATTTAGCATAATTGGAGCTTTTTAGCCATGCTAAACATTCCTCTAAGGCAGAAGGCGGAGCAGAAGTAATCGCGTCGGTTTGCCTCAAGATAAACGACTGAAGTTTGTCTCTCTGCACACGCCGGCCACGGCATTAGGCACACCTGCGTAATCGGATGCCTTTGATTAACCTTAAGTTAAAACTGTACATATGTACCTAATACTGTGTCCTTTGAGTACAGTGTCACAGTTTGCCATCATACAGTCTTTACTTTTTATAGCACCTTCTAAACGGAGAATTAGGGGGAGCCATAAAGACGTAACGCGAGGAATTAAAATTGAATTTCTATTAAAGATGTTTAACGTTTGTGGTTTCGCACCAAGACATAGAAGTTGTTGTTTATCGCACCCGAAAGGGAAATTCGGGACGACTGCTAAATATTGAATGGAATTCTTTTGTTCCGCATTGAACATTTTGTTTGTTTGAAAGAAGGCGACGGAAGTAAATATGGCTTTCTTGCACCAAACAAACCAGAGGCTGAAATTGCGTGGGATGTCATAACACCAACAAAAACAACAACAGAACAACATTAGCAAATACGATATGTACAAAAATGATAGCAAAGAAGCAGTTAGTGAAGTAAATATTAATAACACAGAAGTGACAATGAATATTATTGCAATACAAATACAAATAGAAATAGCACTATTGATAATTAATAATAATAATAATGACCTTTTATTATCAACAATGCAGTTGTTTCAAATGCAACACTAAATACACTATTTTGCCAAAAGTATTTGGCCACCAGCCTTGACTCACATATGAACTTGAAGTGCCATCCCATTCCTAAGCCATAGGGTTCAATATGATGTCAGTGCAGCTATTACAGCTTCAACTCTTCTGGGAAGGCTGTCCACAAGGTTGCGGAGTGTGTTTATAGGAATTTTCCACCATTCTTCCAAAAGTGCATGGGTGAGGTAACACGCTGATGTTGGTCGAGAAGGCCTGGCTCTCAGTCTCCGTTCTAATTCATCCCAATCTAATTCGTCGGGTTCAGGTCAGGACTCTGTGCAGGCCAGTCAAGTTCATCCACACCAGACTCTGTCATCCATGTCTTTATGGACCTCGCTTTGTGCACTGGTGCGCAGTCATGTTGGAAGACGAAGGGACCCGCTCCAAAATGTTCCCACAAGGTTGGGAGCATGGAATTGTCCAAAATGTTTTGGTATCCTGGAGCATTCAAAGTTCCTTTCACTGGAACTAAGGGGCCAAGCCCAACTCCTGGAAAAACAACCCCACGCCATAATTCCTCCTCCTCCAAATTTCACACTCTGCACAATGCAGTCCGAAATGTATGGTTCTCCTGGCAACCTCCAAACCCAGACTCGTCCATCAGATTGCCAGATGGAAAAGCGTGATTCATCACTCCAGAGAACGCGTCTCCACTGCTCTAGAGTCCAGTGGTGACGTGCTTTAAACCACTGCGTTGGACTTGGTGATGTATGGCTTAGATACAGCTGCTCGGCCATGGAAACCCATTCCATGAAGCTCTCTGCGTACTGTACGTGGGCTAATTGGAAGGTCACGTGAAGTGTGGAGCTCTGTAGCAACTGACTGTGCAGAAAGTCGGCAACCTCTTTGCACTATGCGCTTCAGCATCCGCTGACCCCTCTGTCAGTTTATGTAGCCTACCACTTGATGGCTGAGTTGCTGTTGTTCCCAAACTCTTCCATTTTCTTATAATATATTGAATGACAAAAGAAAGCAGATAAATGGAGGGGAAGAAAGAGAAGCAAACTATATTAACCTTGTAGATTGTTATAGTAACAGTCATCGTGCTGTGTTTTACCCAGTTTCCCACAGGGGAAACAACATCAATATATGTATTTATGTGTGTATTTTTTTAATATACAGTATGTGCTTGTGTAAGTATTAGTCTTTTTTTAAAAACAGTTGTACCTAAAAGAGTGGACGCAGTGCATGATGTAAAAGGAAGCTGATTCTTATTTAAAGACACTTCAAAGGATGCTTTAGTCGACAGCTCAACGGCAATTATCGGAAACAAGAAAAAGTCGCGTCAAACTGTGCGAGTGTTCTTCTTCCCGATGTATTCATCCCAAACCTCTTTAAGACAACAAGGCTGCAGATTAGTTTATTTTTGATTTCATTCTCACGTAATTGTGTCTTTCTGTGATTTTTTTTCTGTCCTTTTATGTTTATCTAGCATAAAAGTGCCACAGATAGCTTTTTTTCCCCCTTCCAAAAATATCACAACAGATAGCAGTTATTAATTCAAAGCGACAGTACAGCTCTGTTGACGCTGCACACCACATCTGATTGTTTTGCCCTCAATTGACAGAGATCACATCAGCAACCCGTGGCTCTCGATCCACATCTGGCTCTTTAGCACCGCCCTAGTGGCTCCCTGGCGCTTTTTCAAAAATGGGGGGGAAAAATATATTTGTTGTTTTAAAATATTTACTGTAGGAGGACAAACATAACGCAAACCTTCCTAATTGTCAGAAAGTTTAATATGTTCGTGTTTATGCTTCACTGATGAGACTATTTGGCCAGCGCTGTTTTGTCCTACTAATTTTGGCGGTCCTTAAACTCACCGTAGTTGGTTTATATGTACAACTTTCTCCGTCGCTGCCACAGAAAGACGTGTTTTATGCCACTTTGTCTCATTTTGTCCACCAAACGTTTTTGTCAGGTTCAAACACTGATATCTATTAAAACAGACGAGAAGCAAGGAATCATGCAGAGACAGAGTTAAATTTTGCTCAATTGAGGAGACACGTTATTTGGGCTTAACTCTAGTTACAGATCCAAACTACGTTCTAAAAGTCCAGCTTCCTCTATTTATTTGGGAGGTCCCTGTTTACATCACTGAAGCTGTTGCTGACGGAAGGGGGTAATTTAGACACAATATATGATTATACAAAAATGCAAATGTGTTGACGCTGGTGATATCGCCTTGTCTCTGCTCTGTCTGCGTCACGGCGGTGTTCGGCCTTGGCAGTCAGCAGGCCGTTCCTGGACACAAACACTGATACCAGACTGGCTTGCAATCTTTTGGATTGCCAGATTTGCACAGACAAAGAAAAATACCACTTCAGCACTATTGACAATAATTATAACAACGGCTCTTAAACATAAAAGTTGTGTGATAATATATACATAATTATTCTAACAGTTTTATGCTGTGCGTGAATGCACAAATGTGAGTGGTGTTGATGTTATTGACTTGCGTGGAGTGCTAATAATCCATGCTAACATGCTATTTAGGCTAGCTGTGTGTTTGGAGGTATATTTGAGTTCATTTAATTTCCTTTATGTATGTTCTCTGTGTTTAAAATCTATATTTGCATGTCTCATGACACAATATATTTATGTAATATTGACTGCATTTCTGATTGTGTGCCATTTGTTCCAGACCACAGCAAACGTTACCATGTTGTTCCAGACCACAGCAAACGTTACCCAGCTTGCAAAGATTGTAATAAATCCATTACAAGAAGACAGCCTGCCGTTTCTTTTAACTTGGACACACACATCTATACCATCTATACACTCCCACAGACTGTTTTTAGTAAGTATATATAGTTATATTGTAGAACTTACAAACGTTGCTTGGAGTGATGAATGAAAAACCCATACGAGTAAAAACGCTATGGACGGCGAGAAGACAGAACAATTGTATTTCCGGTTGAAAACTAAACAGAAGAGCACTGCAGCAACTGCAGCGAGCGAGCTCGTCCAAAAGATGGCACCATAGCATAAACAATAACAATTTTCAGTGTCTGTGTTTTTTTTTTTTTTTTTAGAAAACTATCTACTTTATGACCATCAGCGAAGAAAAATAGAAAAATTAGTGTCAGAATAATTGTGTCTAAGTTATCACAAAACTTTGTGTTTCAATGAGTTCCCGGCGAGCAGGTAAAACTCCACTGTGTAGGATGGGAAGCGACACGAAGGTGTCGGTTTCTTTGATCTATTGTCTTGACCCGAGATCTACAAAGCGGAGAGGAAGCAGGACCTGACCCCCCTCCAGGCACCTTTTCTTTGAACTGTTTTGTGACCAAAGGCAGCGGCTGTTTACGACCCCCGTTCATTTAGAAACAGCTGTTGCCATGTAATCAGGGAAAGTCCAAATAAAAGAGGAGGCATACAATCTTTCGTCAGAGCGTGGTGGAAGACTGTGCAAAGAGTACAGCCCAGACGTTTCTCCTCAATGAGCTAAATTGAATTATGTCTCGGTTTAATGCCTTGCTTCTTGTCTGTTTAATAGATGTCATCAGTGTTTGAACCTGAAAATTAGCCCCACCGTTTTATAAGCTGCAAGGTTTAAAGTGTAGGAAAAAAGTCCGAAATTTAAGGTAGTCCAAATGATCACAATGCGGTGCCAAATACTATGCGTCCCATCCAGGACTGTAGTCAGGGTTGCCTGTGCCCGAGGGCAGAGCTTTATAATGCCCCCCAACCCCAGTCCATAATTGTAATGGCAAAAATGCATGATTGCTGTGATGAACATGAATAAAACAGTTGCACAAAGCATACACAATGACAGAGTCCAAAGGTGTCTTTCTACTGATAAACATAATTTTCTAACTATATTATAATTATAATTACATACACAGTGTATGTATAGAACTGTAATGAATTGCCTAACTAAGTGTCTGATGGCGCACAAAACCATGACTGATTATATGCCAGCCAGGAAAACAACACACACAAGATGGTAATCTCAAGTATGGACATAATGACCCTTTTATTCTACAAAACCCAAAACCTGTGAAGTTGGCACGTTGTGTAAATCGTAAATAAAAACAGAATACAATGATTTGCTAATTATTTTCAGCCTATATTCAATTGAATAGACTGCAAGGACAAGATACTTAACGTTCGAACTTGAAAGCTTTGTTATTTTTTGCAAATATTAGCTCATTTGGAATTTGATGCCTGCAACATGTTTAAAAAAAGCTGCCACAAGTGGCAACAAAGACTGAAAAAGTTGAAGAATGCTCACCAAACACTTATTTGGAACATCCCACAGGTGAACAGGATAAATGGGAACAGGTGGGTGCCATGATTGGGTATAAAAGCAGCTTCCATGAAATGCTCAGTCATTCACCAACAAGGATGGGGCGAGGGTCACCACTTTGTGAACAAATGCGTGAGCAAATTGTCGAACAGTTTAAGAACAACATTTCTCAACGAGCTATTGCAAGAAATGTAGGGATTTCACCATCTACGGTCCGTAATATCATCAAAAGGTTCAGAGAATCTGGAGAAATCACTGCACGTAAGCAGCAAGGCTGAAAACCAACATTGAATGCCCGCGACGTTCGATCCCTCAGACGGTACTCCATCAAAAAGCGACATCAGTGTGTAAAGGATATCACCACATGGGCTCAGGAACACTTCAGAAAACCACTGTCAATAACTACAGTTCGTCGCTACATCTGTAAGTGCAAGTTAAAACTCTACTATGCAACCTGGAAGAGCTTCCCTTGTCGCACAGCTGACCTTAGACCTCCCTCAAGGGACGGATTCTAGACGTCCCAAGAAAGGTTGAGGGAATGTGGACTCTGGTCCTGCCGACTCTGGACGGCTCCCTGGAACAGACGACGAATTACCAGTCCGTGCAGCACTCAAGCCACAGAGCTTGTCCAACATAGAGACCAAGCGGGTACACTTCTCCTTGGCGGCTTTCTCCCGAGCAGCCATTTGCTGCCTCCAAACCGCCCACCAAATCTCTGCGGGGTTCGTATTTGGCTCTATGATTCTGTCGATGTGGCCATCAGTGCCAAGCCTTTCGGCCATGGAAATCTCTGTGGGGTTACACACTGGCTGGATCAATTCTGTCGCGACCTGGTGAGCGTTGCTTGCAGCGTGACCCCAAGGATGCAGAGAACAGCAGGCGGAATGCAAGTAAAAAAACAATGTATTACACACAAGGAAGCCGGGAACAAACAAACTGCACACTCAGCATCGGTCTCAGAGGAACAATGATCCAGCTCTGAAGGAGGGACCCAGGTGGAACTAAATAGAACTAATTTAACGAGGAACATGTGTAATGACAGGACATGGAACAGAAAGTAAAGGTGATTCCAAACACAGAGACCAAACAGGAAATACTGACAAAACAAGAGCACCAGGACAGGAAGTGATTCTAAACACAAACACACAGGTGTGTGTGTGTGCTATATATATATATATATATATATATATATATATATATATATATATATATATATATATATATATATATATATATATATATATATATATATATATATATATATATATACAGGAGCCTATCTCAGCTACATTCGGGCAAGGTACAGGGGTACACCCTGGACAAGTCGCCACCTCATCGCAGGGCCAATACAGATAGACAGACAACATTCACACTCACATTCACACACTAGGGCCAATTTAGTGTTGCCAATCAACCTATCCCAGGTGCATGTCTTTGGAGGTGGGAGGAGGAACCTGTGCAGTCACGGGGAGAACTTGCCAACTCCACACAGAAAGACTCCAAACCCGGGGATCGAACTTAAGACCGTCTTATTGTGAGGCACCGGACTAACCCCTGTTCCACCATGCTGCCTGTATGTGTATATATATATATATATATATATATATATATATATATATATATATATATATATATATATATATATATATATATATATATATATATATATATATATATATATATATTTGTGTATATGTGTGTGTGTGTGTGTATATATATATATATATATATATATATATATATATATATATATACACTGCTCAAAAAAATTAAAGGAACAGTTTTTTATCAGGGTATGGCATGAATTCAATTGCACTTTTCTGATAAACTTTTGGTCAGGTACGTAGCAGAGGGGGTTGTTAATCAGTTTCAGCTGCATTGGTGTTGATGGAATTAACAACAGGTGCACTAGAACTGGCAACAACGAGATGGCCCCCAAAACAGGACTGGTTTTGCAGGTGGAGGCCATTTCAAGTTCCTCCCTCTTGATCTTTTTTAACTGTTTTTCCACAAGTGTTGGCTTTAGCTAGAGTCATTATCACGACTGGGAGCATGAGGCGATTTCTTAACCCTCCTGAAGTTGCGCAGATTGTCCTACTCCTCCAGGATGGCACATCCATGCGTGCTGTTGCAAGAAGATTTGATGTGTCTCCCAGTACAATCTCCAGAGCATGGAGGAGATTCCAGGAGACAGGCAGTTACTCTAGGAGAGCTGGACAGGGCCGTAGACGGTCCTCATCCCATCAGCAGGACCGATATCTGCTGCTTTGTGCAAGGAGGAACAGGTTGAGCACTGCCTGAGCCCTACAGAATGACCTCCAGCAGGCTACTGGTGTGAATGTCTCTGCCCAAACAGTCAGAAACAGACTTCACGAGGATGGCCTCAGGGCACGACGGCCTGTAGTGTGCCCTGTGCTCACTGCTCAGAACCGTGGAGCTCAATTGGCATTTGCCATAGAACACCAGAATTGGCAAGTCCGCCACTGGCGCCCTGTGCTTTTCACAGATGAGAACAGGTTTACCCTGAGCACCTGTGATAGATGTGAAAGGGTCTGGAGAAGCCAAGGAGAGCGCTATGCTGCCTGCAACATCATTCAGCATGACCCGTTCGGTGGTGGGTCAGTGATGGTCTGGGGAGGCATTTCCATGGAGGGACGAACAGACCTCTACAGGCTAGAGAACGGCAGTCTGACTGCCATAAGCAATAACATTGTATATATATATATATGTGTGTATGTATGTGTACATGTGTACATGTATGTATGTATCTACACTATATATATGTAGCTCTATATGTATCACTTCCACCTATGGGACTGGAGTGGAACTGGATCACATGTTTTGATTTTATAGTCTGATGCAAATGTATGGACCTGTTGTTGTGCTGGCAGAGGTATGCTGTTTGCCACGTGTGCTGCGTTATTCCCACAGTGCAAGTTGACGCTTCAAGCGCTCCCCCTGCAAACAAACACTATCAAAGCAGAGCTACAAAAAGGTCATTAACGCTGACATCTTTATCTCAGGTCTTCTTTATTTAATAAGCAATCCCCCTCTAGGCCTCCTTGAGGACCCCCCTCCAACCTCCCTGTGCTGCAGAGAATTCGCCGTTGTGGGTTGGGTACACGAGCAAGCTATTGTGTCTGCTTGTTACTGCAAAAATTAATGTTTCATTGTGGGTTCCTGTTTGGGATTCAGCTCAGGCAGCACAGCTTGACAAGACCAAGTAATAGATCATGGACAACATCATTCGTCATAAGAAGGGGGGAGAGTCATAATGTAATTACACTATTTATCTATAGCAAAGCAAAGGCATATAATTGCTGTGGTGGTGGCAATTGACCAAAACAAGTGTTTCAGCAGGCTTTTTGTGGCCCTAAATAAGATTTTGTTAGTGGCCCAACTTTGGTCCTTAATAAGTATTCAATAATTTTGAACTCCTGAACGAACTCCATCCCAACCTAAACCTTACGTCACTGCCCCACTCAGTATGTTTACATGTGCTAACTATCCTGGGACCACACTCCCCAGCCTTCCTGGTAAGGTCTGATCAGGTTTACTGGCTATGCCGGTTAGTCCTCAGATTGAAGAGGTTCAGTGTGGTTTTCATCCTGATCGTGGAACTGTGGACCAGCTCTATACTCTTGGCAGTGTGTTTGGGGAGTTTGCCCAATCAGTCTACACATGCTTTGGAGACTAGGAGAAGGCATTTGACCATGTCCTTCAGGGAGTCCTGGGAGGACCGTCTGATTGTGGCAGTCCAGTTCCTGTATGATCAGTGCAGAGCTTGGTCCGCCTTACACACAGTAGGTTGGAGCCGTTTCCAGTAAGGTTTGGACTATGGCAGGCCTGCCCTTTGTCACCAATTCTGTTCGTAACATAATTTCTAAAGGCAGTCATGGCCTTATGGAGATCCACTTTGGTGACTGCAGGATTAGGTCTCTGCTTTTTGCGGTTTGTGTTGTCCTGCTGGCCTCATCTCTGGATCGTTTTGCAGCTAAGTTCGGAGCAACTGGGATGACAATCAGCACCTTCCGATTCCGAGTCCATGGTTCTTGGTCGGAAAGGGGTGGAGTGGCATCTCCAGGTTGGGACAATGTTTTGCCCCAAGTGTAAGAGTTCAAGTACCTCAGGGTCTTGTTCACAAATGAAGGAAGAGTGGATCAAGAGATCGACAGGCGGATTGGTGTGGAACCGGCAGTGATGCTGACTCTACATCGGTCCGTTGTGGTGAAGAGGGAGCTGAGTTCGAAGGGAAAACTCTCAATTTACTGGTTGATCTACGTTCCTACCCCCACCAACAGTTATGAGTTTTTGGTTCTGACCAAAAGGTAGAATAAACTTGCTGCTCCCCCTCATCGAGAGACGCTCGATAAGGTGGCTCAGGCATCTGGTTAGGCTGCTCCCTGGACGCCTCCTTGGGGATGTATTTAGGTCCCGTCAGACCGTTTGGAGACCACGACTTTGTGTCCCATCTGGCCTGGGAACACCTTGGGATTCCCCGGGAGGAGCTGGATGAAGTAGCTGGGGAGAGGGAAGTCTGGATTTCTCTGCTAAGGCTGCTGCTCCCACGACCCGATCATGGATAAGCAGAAGAAGATGAACAGATGGATGGAACTTTTAAAGATTAGATAAAAAATTGCATTAACATATCTAGATTACGATAACTGTTAACCAGTTCCCTCTTGCATGTATACCATGTTACATCGATCATTGGATCCGGCATTTTTACGCACGTGCCAGTCTTCCCAACGTAATAACTGGAAAGCACAGCTGATGGCACACTCCATGATAAAAAACCCCACAATATTTACATGTTTATGTTTTAATTTCATCAATAATATTTTTCATCAAGCGTTCAAACCAGTGGCGTCATATGGCCTTTTTAGGGGGTAGGCTCCCTAAAAATGTTTTAAACCCCCTAAAATATTTGGTGTGTCTGTTTAAAAAAAAAGCTCAGTGTTTTTGTTTTGTTTTTACAAAAAAATGCCAAAAAGGATTATATAAAGTAGCCTGAATGTGAGTTTTATTAATGACACAATCTATTATTATTGCTCTAAATATGATTATAAGTATGTCAAGTTTCCCGTATTTGGTCGATATTAGCTGTTCCGTGTCGGATTGTCATCAGCGGATAAAAATAATCATAATTATCAATAATATAATTATTGCATCTACTGGGGGTTCAAACATCCCCTATCTTTAACACCTTTAAAGCCTCTGTTTCAAATTTTAATCAAAGGTCCTTGAACCTAGTCATGTACTATGAGATGGAAAAAGTGAAACATATTTTAGTCATAAATAGATATGTTATATTTTAACCTTTCCTCTATCACCTCATGCTGGTTCCCAAAATTTGGCACTGTGTGAATGCATGAAAGTGAGGTTTGATGACATTATGACGTCTGTGTCAACAGTTAAGTGAGTACACACCTGGGAGCTACATCGAATGCTAACATTAGCACCCAGCTAAAATAATCTAATGGTACAAATGTATGCATCTCTTGCCTAAATAGAGCGCAATATGTGATACACCACTCTGCATCGTGCACCTGTGGCATCTATGAGTCAAAGAAAATCCCGGCTAGCTCGCCGCATTAGCATTTATTGATTAGCACCGAAGCCAAAAAAAAAAAAGCTGATCAAGAAAGCAAACACAAGCATTCACAATGTACTCTCCTTTCATTAAGTACAGGATGGATAGATAGTTAAAGTGATGACGTCATTGCCCTGAAAGTAAGTTCTAAAGTGGAACACGTGCACTTTGGTGGCGACAGAATTTACGATAAATGGTACAGCAAGGTGGGGATCAATTGCAATTAGGTGCTAGTAACACAATGCGGCTGATAAGCATCCCGGCAATCGATCAACATGGCAACGCTACTGTGTGGCCAAAATAAGGCCCTTCTCCAGATATAATGGAGCTGGTGTGGTCAACAAGCAGAAGATTTTTTTGAGGGCAAGCTAGCAGATGATACCAGTCATTTAAATGTGCTCACAAACAGACAAAAATAACTGAAATGAAGGTTTTGGGAAGAGGAGATTAGCTCATAGTGTGCAAGGACAACAATGCTGGCTTGATCTAACTCAGCGTTTCTCAAAGTGGGGGGCGCGCAGGAATGGGAGGACATTTTACTTTAATTATTTTTTAAAAAAAACTATATTCTTAGATTTTTTTTTTTTACTATGCTTTCATTTTCTATACACACTGTAAATCACTTTGTGATTCTGTCTGTGAAATCCGCTATATAAATAAATGTAAATTACTTATTTATCCTGTAGGCTTTACATTTCTAGGTAGGAGCGAAAGTTTGACAGACATAGCAACAGTAACTAATGGGGGCGGGGCTAAGCGGAAGCTTTGTGAATGGTGAGTCACTGTGTGAGGATTTGCTGTTTTGCAAATACATAAAAAATAGAGCCACTGCTGATGAGCTGTTCAAGATAATGGACAGTTTCCTCAAAGAACACGACCTTAAATGGGAAAACTGTGTGGGCTTTTGCTCTGATGGCGCACAGACCATGGCAGGGTCAAGAAACGGGCTGCAGGCTCTAATAAAGAGGGTTGCGCCAAATGCGCATTGGACACACTGTGTCATTCACCGGGAAGCACTCGCGTCAAGGCAGCTCAGCCCCGAACTCAATGAGGTTTTAACAGTGGCAGAGTCAAGCCTGCAACCCCGATTTGAAAAGCTGTGCAGTGCAAAATAGGCTCATTGCAGCCACTAATGCTGGAGTCAGGGCCGGCCCGTGGCATAGGCCGTATAGGCAAATGCTAAGGGCGCCGTCCATCAGGGGGCGCCACGCCAGTGCCACAAATGTTGGAGGAAAAAAAAAAAAAAAAGTTGGTACTATTATTTCTAAATACATAAAATAATCCCACGTTAATTAAAATGCAAAGTAAAGCCTATTTAATAGAAATATTATTTGTTACAACATTACGCCCCCCCCCCCCCTCCCCCGGCACGGTGCGCCCCCTCCCTTCCCGTATCACAGTGGTTCTCAAACTTTTTTTGTCATCCCCCACTTTGGACAAGGGGGAGTTTTCAAGCCCCACCTGCCCCCATCGCCCCAACAGAACGCTAATGCCAAGCTTAACATTTTCAAATTTATCGAACATCAAGTAACATCAAGTTTTATACATTCAAACTCAATAATAAATAAAATAACTGTGCAGCTGTGGTATAACTTGCATCAAGTTCAATATCAAATAAAATAACTTGCATCAATTCAATAATAAATAAAACAAAAGTGTTATAACTTGCATCAAGTTCAATAATAAATCAAAAAAAGTGTTATAACTTGCATCAAGTTCAATAATAAATCAAAAAAAGTGTTATAACTTGCATCAAGTTCAATAATAAATCAAATAAAAGTGTTGTAACTTGCATCAAGTTCAATAATAAATCAAATAACTTGCATCAAGTTCAATAATAAATAAAACAAAAGTGTTATAACTTGCATCAAGTTCAATAATAAATCAAATAAAAGTGTTATAACTTGCATCAAGTTCAATAATAAATAAAACAAAAGTGTTATAACTTGCATTAAGTTCAATAATAAATCAAAAAAAGTGTTATAACTTGCATCAAGTTCAATAATAAATCAAATAAAAGTGTTATAACTTGCATCAAGTTCAATAATAAATCAAATAACTTGCATCAAGTTCAATAATAAATGAAAATAAAAGTGCCACTTTGCAATCTTTGCCAAAAAAAGGAGGACAGGGCAAGTGAACATGAGTTTTACAGTACTCCAGCATTAGTGGCTGCAATGAGCCTGTTTTGCACTGCACAGCTTTTCAAATCGGGGTTGCAGGCTTGACACTGCCACTGTTAAAACCTCATTGAATTCGGGGCTGAGCTGCCTTGACGCGAGTGTTTCCCGGTGAATGACACATTGTGTCCAATGCGCATTTGGCGCAACCCTCTTTATTAGAGCCTGCAGCCCGTTTCTTGACTTTGCCATGCGCGCCATCAGAGCAAAAGCCCACACAGTTTTCCCATTTAAGGTCGTGTTCTTTGAGGAAACTGTCCATTATCTTGAACAGCTCATCAGCAGTGGCTCTATTTTTTATGTATTTGCAAAACAGCAAATCCTCGCACAGTGACTCGCCATTCACAAAGCTTCCGCTTAGCCCCGCCCCCATTAGTTACTGTTGCTGTCTGTCAAACGTTCGCTCCTACCTAGAAATGTAAAGCATACAGGAAAAATAAGTAATTTACATTTATCTATATAGCGGATTTCACAGACAGAATCACAAAGTGATTTCCAGTGTGTATAGAAAATGAAAGCATAGTAAAAAAAAAAATCAAAGAATATAATAATAAAAAAATAAAAAAAATAAAAGTGAAATTTCCTCCCATTCCTCGCGCCCCACCTGTCATGTCTCTATTCCCCACCAGTGGGGCGCACCCCACACTTTGAGAAACGCTGCCTTATCATGACTCTTTTTGGACGCCACCACATCAAAAAATCAACACAAGATGTCAAAACGGCCAAAACTGTCAGGTGCCCAGGGAAGAAAAAAGAGAAAAGAAGAGGAGGAGAAACGAGAAAAAGACAGAGGTAGCAGGTAGGTAACGTTAGCCTATATGAAATTATTTGTCTGTTACAGAATGTGATAGTAACCTGGCTTTTTAGCATTAAGCTAATGTTACATGATTCGGCAATTGCTAATCAATAAATAGCTAGTTCTGTTTTAACGTCGGGTTAATATTGTGGAGGGGGCTAAATTGTTATGGAAAATAATAATGTAACGTTAGGTAATTACAGTATTCCCTGGTGTACAGTAAATTGTTATGTCATTCTAGTTAATGCAATATTAAAAAGCACAAAAAGAGAACTCTGTAGGATCCCCTTTTTTTGTAATATAGTTGTTAAAGTCATACTGGTTTGATATCTTGTTTTCTGCAGTGCCTTATTTATATTGTATTTTTAATTTATTTTATGCAACTTGTTGACACGTTTTATTTTGTGTTTATGTATGTGAAAAATATTGTATTTCATATATGAATTTTTTATTTTTTGTATTCATTTATTTATCCATATTTTTTTTTATCTTGTTAACTATTCTGATTTTTAATTTGCTTTCTTTAAGTAAAAAAAAAGGTCAAAGACAAAGCTATTCGGTTTCTTGTGAGTATATACACTTCACTGCCGATGTGGGGGGCGCCACCTAAAATCTTGCCTAGGGCGCCAGATTGGTTAGGGCCGGCTGGAGTACTGTAAAACTCATGTTCACTTTCCCTGTCTTACCAAATGCATAACTCCTCCTTTTTTTTTTTGCAAAGATTGCAATGTGGCACTTTTATTTGATTTATTATTGAACTTGATGCAAGTTATTTGATTTATTATTGAACTTGATGCAAGTTATAACACTTTTATTTGATTTATTATTGAACTTGATGCAAGTTATAACACTTTTTTTTTATTTATTATTGAACTTGATGCAAGTTATAACACTTTTTTTTATTTATTATTGATCTTGATGCAAGTTATTTTATTTATTATTGAACTTGATGCAAGTGATTTTATTTATTATTGAACTTGATGCAAGTTATACCACAGCTGCACGGTTATTGTATTTATTATTGAACTTGATGCAAGTTATACCACAGCTGCACAGTTATTTTATTTATTATTGAACTTGATGTTATTTTATGTTATTGACTTTGAATGTATACAACTTGATGTTACTTGATGTTCAATAAATTTGAAAATGTTAAGCTTGGCATTAGCGTTCTGTTGGGGCGATGGGGGCAGGTGGGGCTTGAAAACTCCCCCTTGTCCAAAGTGGGGGATGACAAAAAAAGTTTGAGAAACACTGATCTAACTACAGTATGTTACATAGTTCAAATACATCTGGGAGGTCCCACAATTGTTAATGAGAAGTGTGTTGTCATTTCAAATGAGGCAGCTTAAACGTCTTCTACCAAGTCCTGCTGCCAACACACTACCCTGTTTTGTGTGTCTGAAGCTTTTGTCAGGAACTCGCATGGCTGCAGTTGTAGTGACCCCACGATGCAGGAACCAGGAGAGTGAAGATCAGGTAAGATGATTTTAATTCACTCAAACAAAATAAAGCAGTCTTGCATGTAAGGTTCTCAAACCGGTGGTCGACGCGGTGCAGGGACCGGTGGTTGAGCCGGGCGCAGCGCAGGAGACGATGGCCGAGCCGGGCGGAGAGCCGGAACCGGCGGCTGATTCAGAGGGAGAAGGTCTGAGCCTGCTGTGGGCTGGGACCGCACAAACCTGGCTTTCAATTCCTCCAGGAATTGTACGGTCCAGAATGTCGGCTCCACGTCGCCAACAGGGGTTTCCTCTGGGCCACGATCTGGCTCGAGGATTCTGTCAGGAACTCGCATGGCTGCAGTTATATCGACCCCAAGATGCAGGAACCAGGAGAGTGATGCTCAGGTAAGATGATTTTAATTCACTCAAACAGAGAATTAAGCAGTCTTGCATGTAAGGTTCTCAAAACGCACATCACAATCCTCGAGTACTGAGGAACAGGCGAGGCAGGTTTAAATAGCAGCCTGATTGGCAACTGCAACCAGGTGTGCCGGGCTGCCAATCAGGGACAGGTCAGGGAAACGGGCGCTCAGAGGAGACATGCAGAAAATGGAAATCAAATATAAGCGCTGACAGGAAATAAACACAAGGAAACACAAACAGAAGTGAAGTGACAGATCGTCACAGCTTTACCGCTAATGGATTGTTTTTGTCCATGGCGGTATCCAACAGAGTGTTTCCAAGGAGCGCTGTTGTGCAGTTTATCCACTTTTAACATTTCCTTCTGAGAATCAGCATCCTCTGCTGTGGACACTTAAAAAAATATATATTTCTTTAGTCAGAGTTCCAAATAAAAAGCTTGTTATGCAAAACACAAATGTCCACTGCAGTAGATGCTGGTTCTCAGGAATATATACACTGTAACTCTGACTCCAATGTAATAGCTGCCGTTTAACACATACAACAACGTACCATTAAGGAATAAGACAGGAAGAAACAAACATTAGCAACACTAGCAAAGCTCTGCTAAAGTGCTAAGAGTACACTCACATTATAACTTCAACACCATGCTAGGTTAGCAAAAAAGAAAACTAAATGTTCAAACTTACATCTCCCACATCTGTAACAGACAATTAGTTGATTGAGCTCCCACTTAATTTTAAGATGTATAGCGAAGCCTTTTTTATATTATTTTTTTACAAAGCTAATTAACAAAGTGGTGGGCAAACGCATGTGCTCATTTGTTTTATTTTCTTCTACATGTAAAAATACTTCCCAAGTTACAGGCGCGGATGAGTTTGAGAGAAAAGATACATTTGTGAAGTGCTGACGGACATGTTCATGACTTTATTACGTCTGTCAAACTCACTCGTCAAAGTCAGTGGGCGGGGCTAACACAAATCTTGTCCAATTATTGCATTGGTCCGGAGGCTGGAAGTTTGGAATTGGTGGGAAATATTTTAGATCTAACGTACAACACGGTTTATAGAGCTACCACTTTATTTCAAGATGTGGAGCAAAGCCTTTTACATTTATTTGTATTTTTTTATTTTCTACAAAGCCATCCTAAATAAAGGGGTGGGGGTATACATGTGATGATCTATTTTACTTTTTTCTACTACCGTGTTTTCCGGACTATAGGATGCACTTAACATCTTTTTTTCCCCTCAAAACTCGACAGTGCACCTTATAACCCGGTGCGCCTAATGTACGGAATAATTCTAATTTTGCGTACCGACCTCGAAGCAATTTTATTTGGTACATGGTGTAATGATAAGTATGACCAGTAGATGGCAGTCAAACATAAGAGATATGTGTAGACTGCACTATGATGGCAATATGACTCAGGTACACAACACCAACATTTTATGTTCCATTGAAAATATAGAACATAAGAAGCTGCCGAAGGTGAGCCACGTAAATAAGACCGCCCACAAAACGGCGCATCCGGAAGCGACTGTCAGAAAGCGGCTTGAAGATGATCCGTAAAACATAATCTATGCAACATTTTGACCAAAGAACCACCATTACATGTTATGTAGACCACAAGGAAGTGTTTTACATTTAGAAAAAAAATTATACTAATATGACTCCTTTATTGCGCCCTATAGTCTGGTGCGCCATATATATGAAAAAAATATAAAAACTGGACGATTCATCTGCAGTGCGCCTTATAATCCGGTGCGCCCTATGGTCCAGAAAATACGGTATATATTAAAATGATAAACATGTATTATATTGTTGAAGGAAGCACCTTGCAACTAATTAGTAATAATAATAACACATAAATAATTAGCACTTTTAAAAACACTTAACGTCACCTTCCAGCAGTGGTTCACAGTCATTTTGGGTCATAATTTCATACCTCCCAAATTGAAATACGATTGAGAACCTGATAGTTATTTAATTATGTATTTATTTACTGATATTTATCCATACAAACCACTCTGCGTTGCTGGCACCAGGACCTACATGCCACCGAGCTGAAGACACCTTATCATGCATGTGCCATTATATAACAAGTACCCGTCTAATGATTATACAACTTTAAATGATGTTTATTTTATGTTTAAGCACATTTAAGTCCAACAAATAAGGGGCAAGTAATTTACTTGGTCATATTTGCTAGTTGATTCATTCAAGCTGGAGGCTTGAATCATGTTCAAAAATGAACGAAGACGCTAACAGTGGAAGTCTCTTGACTCTCAGGCCCCCCCTGACATCTCACCCCGGACTTTAGACTCAGACTTTACTTAAGTCAGTAACGGAGCAGCATCTCCGCATCCGGAAACAACCACACTGGAAATGTGTCCCGTGAAAAACCGTCCGACCGAAACTCTAATAACTAAAGTTCCTTGGGTGAATAATGTAAACTCACTATACCTGTATGTTTTAGCGCTTTCATGGAGAGTTTACTGACAGATATAAGTAAGAACTTTACACTACTTTATATTAGAAATGGCAACAGCGGAGGATGAATGTCTCATAACAAGAAGGTAGAGAAAAAGAAGAAGATTATCGACTACGGTATCATAACAGACTACAAAGGATTTATGCAGATCCGAAACACACATCAGCAGGTACCAGAAGGTAAGAAAAGTTGCTTTTGCATAATATTGCGAAACAATATGCCAGATAATATGTCTTACCTTATACACACACCATAATAATACTTGTATGTTGAAGCACAGTACAATCCTTCAAGCGGTGCGGCTTCATAGCTTACCAAAGTTGTACTAAAACATTTTGATAGAGTTTTGAGCGCCGTGTGTAATGTTCTATATTTTCAATGGAACATTTAAAATGTTGGTGTTGTTTACTTGAGTCATATTGCCATCAAATTGCAGTCTACACGTATCTCTTATGTTTGAGTGCCATCTACAGGTCACACTTATCATTACATCATGTACCAAATAAAATAGCATCGAGGTGAAATACAAGGAAAATACACAGTGATGCTTTGTGTGCAAAGCAACACTGGAGGTGACTATGACGTGCGCATTTTCCACGTTTACGTATTAGGTCGCGTTGCGCCGGCGGATGGAAGGGGGAGGGGGTCTTAAACGACCATTGTGTGTGTGAACTAGGGTAAGGTTAGGTAGAATTTACCCTGGATAACCCCTCCGTCAGCCGGCGCAACGCAACCTAATACGCATGCGCGGAAAATGCGCACGTCATAGTCACCTCCAGTGTTGCTTTGTGTGCAAGTTCTTAAATTTAACTTATCTGAACAATATCCAGTGTTGTGGTATTTCAATTAACTGGAATCCAGTGTGCTGTGGGGCCCTATTGTGGTGAATCACACCTGAGACATCATAAATTAATCAAATCTTTATTAGACACGTAAACGATGTGACAAAGAACATTTGACAACAATCAAACTAGGGATCTAGATATCTGGTCAGGACACTCCTCACTCTTTTGCCTTCATTGTCCATTCCTTTTTGGTGACTTTATATACTCTGGACCTAGACTTTGAGTCCGCGACATACATGGCGGACAATAACTGTTACAGTCTGCTTTGCCAGTCAAAAAGCAGTCTTCCCTCGACGGCCAGGTAATACAAAGCACATGCTACCTTTTTTATCACATCCACGGGAGCCCGCATTCTCGTTGTCTCTCCTTCGACAAATGGACAAAGTTTTTCGGTAAGTAGAATCACAGCTGACCTGGACATTCGAAAGTTCTCTTGCCGCCTGAGATGTGTTGTATCCGAAATAGCTGCAATCGCGCGTTTTCTTCTCTTAAGGTATTCATGTGTGATTCCCACAAGCGTCTGTCCATGTAGAAGAATGAGAAACACGGGCATGTCTGAATGACTCGCCTCCATCTTTCCAGTGGTTAGCTCCGCTTGTTATGAAGCTGGCTGTGGCGCGTTCTTTCTAACGTCACTTCCTGTGTGGGGCGCAGTCTTTCTGACTTCACTTGCTCTCCGAACTCAGTTTGTCACCGATCAATGAGTTCATACAAAGCTAAGAGCCGGAGATTCAAGGAATACACGGCGCACTTACTCGTGTAAAAAATTATCCAAGGAGGAGAACCTTAAACGATGGTTTAGGGTGGCTGAAACGGGGCTTAGGCTAAATAATTATTCGTTTAAAGGGTATCCGACTTAGTGTAGACATAGCCTTTGTCTGCAATTGCAACTATCTGTGGCGTTGGAGTCGTTAGCGGTTGCTTGTCTGTGAGTGCTCAGGATCTTTTTGTTATGTGAATCTCCTTCTGCATCTGTCCCTGACACCCGCATTTCAGGCTGGCCGCTCTGGAAACACTCTGTGGAAACGCTCCCCACCCACACTGCTTGGTGCCTCGTCTGAGCTGCTGTGACTTAGATTACCATGGTAACTAGTATATCATGCAAAAGCGCAGATTCCAACCATTGAAATGCTTTGTATAGTTCAAGACTTTACGGTAATTTGAAAACATCACTGCACATCATAATGGCAGCTACAGTTTCCATCTTAAAGATCTAAAAAAAAATATTTGGGAATGTCCGCCGGGCCAGATTGAAAAGCTTGACGGGCCAGCCACATGTGGCCCCAGGGCCTTAATTTTCCCAGGTCCGCAATAGAAGAACCTATTACATTTTGGTGCATATCAAAGACAAGATTTGAACTTATCCCATCCTAAAGATCTGGAAAGTAACCCAAGTCAAAAACAAGTCTCAATCTTTTGCTCCTTGAATGCTGTTCTTGTGTTAAATCAGCGTGGCGTCATGGCTACAAACTATTGAGTGTTGCGTGACAACCGGCCCTGCGTGAAAGGAAGTGTGAAGTCGACAGTGCGTGTACGTGTGTGTGCGTGTGTGTGTGTGTGTGTGTCTCACCTCGGACTGTGCAGCTTGCGAGTGCGTAGACCTTGATATTGACTGCTTGGACTCGGGCCGGTCCAGATGCTGTCTGCGAGGCGTCGATTTATGGATGGCACATTATTTACAGCTCTACTTGTAAAAAAAACAAAAACAAAAAAAACAAAAAAACAATGCGAGCGCTCCCTCACGTGTGGGTGTGAGATAAACATGAATAACGCCGGCAGGATGCAGAAACTGCACGTGCAATAAATCCTGATTTTGTACGTTAAAACAACATCATGTAGCTAACTAGATGAGGCTATTCCTGAAGGAATTGCGTGGGAATCCTCCAATGCTAATGTTGAACTTGAAATGCTGACAGAATGTAGTATGAATGTAAGACTAGTTTGATTGTTGAAATGGTTTAAATGTTGAAGATTTTGAATTTCCAGAAAAAGAATTAATTTGGTTTGGAACTTGGGAAAATATTAGTTGGTAGGTTGAAAAAAGTGCGAATTGTGGAAGTTTAAAAAATGGACAATTCATATAAAATGGGGAAAATGTCCCTTTAAAACTGTGAATTCTTGGAAATCCGGGAATTAAAAAAAAAATTGTTGAAGAAGAGTACACTATTTTGAAGTTGGAACCGTTTCAAGCGGGTTAAACTTTGAAAAATTTCCCATTCGTTTCAATGGGAATTTCATGGGAATTTCAGGAAAATCGGGAATTTTTGGGAAAATGTTAAAAGACTTGCATGTTCTGTATGAGTTGAAATCGATGGTGTTGGAATTTTTCAAATCAGAAATGTTGAAGTATTCACATTTCAACATATATTAAGGCAGTGTTGTTCACCCTTTTTTCATCCAAGACGCATTTTTTTCATTGAAAAAATCCGGAGGCACACCAGTAGCAGAAATCATTAAAAAATGAAACTCAGTAGACAATAAAAACTCATTGTCGCAATTGTTGGATATGACTTTAAACCATAACCAAGCATGCATCACTATAGCTCTTGTCTCAAAGTAGGTGTACTGTCACGACCTGTCACATCACGCCATGACTTATTTCGAGTTTTTTGGTGTTTTCTCGTGTGTAGTGTTCTTGTCTTGCGCTCCTATTTTGGTGGTTTGTCCTGTTGCAGTTTCATGTCTTCCTTTGCTATTCCCCGCACCTGCCTGGTTTTAGCAATCAAGAATATTTAAGATTTAAGTTGTTGCTATCTTTTTTTGTGTGGACATTGTTGTCATGTCATGTACGGATGTACTTTGTAGACGCCATCTCTGCTCCACACGCTTTAAGTTTTTGCTGTCGTCCAGCATTCTGTTTTTGTTTACTTTGTAGCTGCAGTTCAGTTTTAGTTTTGTTCTACATAGCCATCCCTAAGCTTTAATGCCTTTTCTTAGGGGCACTCACTTTTTGTTTATTTTTGGTTTAAGGATTAGATACCTTTTTTACCTGCACACTGCCTCCCGCTGTCGCCTGCATATTGTGATCACGACAAACCATTATCGTCTCACACGACGTGTTCCCGACATCTACAAAGCAATTAGCTACCGGCTTCCACCTACTGATATGGTATGGTATAACATGGGTTACTCTGCCGAGCTCTAGACAGCACCAGCACTCAACAACAACACATTATTTGCAGATTATAATTACTGGTTTGCAAAAAATATTTTTAACCCAAATAGGTGAAACTGCATAATCCCCCACGGCACACCAGACTGTATCTCACGGCACAGTGGTTGAAAAACACTGTATTTAGGAATTTCGGGAAAACCGGGAATTTTTCCAGTCCAAAAAACAACTTTGTTTTTTTGTCCTGATTAAGAGGAATATTTGGACGGTGGAACGGTTAAAGAGGGTTGAAACATGTGGAAGGAGTAGTCGCCAGAAAAAAGGGTAAAAAAAAAGGTAGAAAAAAAGGGAATTCTGGGAATTCCTAGAATTGTTTCTAACTTGGAAAAATAATAAGTACAATTTCCAGGATAGTAGAATATGTTGAAGGTGGAATGGTTTGCATAGGTTGAAAAATGTGGAAATGGTGGAAGTTTGAAAAATGGTCAATTAATTTTGAATGGGAAAAATGTCCCGGAAAACCTGGGATTCTGGGAAATCTGGGAATTTTTGGAATTTGTCAAGGAAAAGCCCGCAATTCCTGAATAGGCTGAACAGTTTGAAGTTGGAACGGTTTCAATCGGATGAAAAATGTGGAAGGTAGAGCGCGCCAAAATCTGAAGAAGAAGAATAAATAGATGCATTTTGGTGTAGAAAACCATATGTGTCAGGCCTGGCCCTAACCAATCTGGCGCCCTAGGCAAGATTTTAGGTGGCGCCCCCCCCCACATTGGCAGTGAAGTGTATATACTCACAAGAAACCGAATAGCTTTGTCTTTGACCTTTTGTTTTACTTAAAGAAAGCAAATTAACATATTATATGAGAATGTTATGTTATGATTATCTTTAACCGAATCACAGCAGTGCTCAAATTAAAAAAAAGCATTCCCTCTCATGTGATATTGCTTAATTAACATTAATGATGTGCACTTTAACAACTTTAGGCTTACAACTATACCTAATATATAAAGGGGTGGAAAAGTGACTATTACCTGCAGGGCAAACATTAGCTAACCAGAAG
The DNA here is from genome assembly GCF_033978785.1 of Entelurus aequoreus. NCBI lineage: Eukaryota > Metazoa > Chordata > Actinopteri > Syngnathiformes > Syngnathidae > Entelurus > Entelurus aequoreus. The sequence continues at coordinate 20,780,351 of NC_084745.1, read as the reverse complement.
GCAATAACAATGTAAACAAAAAAAACCTGCTTAAAAGATCTAATACAAACGTCCCTGAGGAATGTAAGGTGGGAGTACTGTAATTACCTAACGTTACATTATTATTTTCCATAACAATTTAGCCCCCTCCACAATATTAACCCGACGTTAAAACAGAACTAGCTATTTATTTATTAGCAATTGCCGAATCATGTAACATTAGCTTAATGCTAAAAAGCCAGGTTATTATCACATTCTGTAACAGACAAATAATTTCATGAAGGCTAACGTTACCTACCTGCTACCTCTGTCTTTTTCTCGTTTCTCCTCCTCTTCTTTTCTATTTTTTCTTCCCTGGGTACCTGACAGTTTTGGCCGTTTTGACATCTTATGTTGATTTTTTGATGTGGTGACGTCCAAAAAGAGTCATGATACTGGAAGGGAGGGGGCGCATCGTGCGGGGGGGAGGGGGAGGGGGCATAATGTTGTAACAAATAATATTTCTATTAAATAGGCTTTACTTTGCATTTTAATTAACGTGGGATTATTTTTTTATTTAGAAATAATAGTACCAACTTTTTTTTTTTTCTCCAACATTTGTGGCACTGGCGTGGCGCCCCCTGATGGACGGCGCCCTTAGCATTTGCCTATACGGCCTATGCCACGGGCCGGCCCTAATATATGTGTGAATGCTTCGGAGCATTCACACATTTACATATTCTGTACATGCATAGTGATGCATTTTTGTTTGTGTTCAACATGTTGGAATGCGGGCTAATGCCAGCAAACACAGGCGCCATCAAACGGCGACAGAAGTCACATTATTAACGTCGCCTATTTGATATCTTTTCCCCCAAGCTGGAACATAAAGAGCAGCCAGAGAAGATTTAATCTGGGAATAGTTGTTGTGTTTTTTTTTCTCCCCTTCCCGCCAGACTACAAAACTCTTAATAGTTTCGAGGTGCAGCGCGCATACTAAAAAGCAACTGGCTTCTAGACGAGCTTCTGCAGGGTGAAGTGCAACTTGAGTCATTTCGAGTTCAGTGCTTGTATACGAGCTATTTTACTCTGAGATGCATTCTTTTGTTTACGGTCCCCCCGTTTTAGTTGGTTCTAAAAGGTCAGGTGAGGACTGAATAATCCATTCCAGACACCCACAAACACACGTTTTAGACAGAATAATTATGGTCTTACATGCGAAAAACAATGTGAAGTACATGGCCGTGACATATTAAATTAAATAACGAACGTTTGACATCCCTCTTATCTTTTATTGAAGACTCCTGCTGGCGAAGACCGCGATGGGCGGAAAGAAAGGAGAGGAGGGGAGAGCTGCGTACTTTGGCTCTGATTTACTCAAATTCAAATACCAAGCGATTGTCAGCGTGTGCAATCTATAAGATAGCGGGTACTATTAGTGTTATTTACTAACACTGCATGTGCAATTATAAAGTGGTGCATCAAACATATATTCACGTTGTTGCCCTCGGGGAAACTGGTTAACACATGGCACACTGACAAAGCTTAACCTATTGTTGCTATAACAATCTACAAGGTTAATACAGTTTGCTTCTCTTTCTTCCCCTCCATTTATCTGCTTTCTTTTGTATTTCAAGTCATCATTACATATATGTATTGTTGCATTTGAAACAGTTGTATTGTTGATAATAGAGGTAATTATTGTTATTATTCATTATCAATAGTGCTATTTCTATTGGTATTTGTATTGCTCCATTTGTATTGCTCCATTATGCGCAATGTTTGACTGTATGAAAACTGGGGCATGTTTTTTTGCCCAAAATGTCGTAAAAACCGAAACATTTTGAACGTGAAGTGTATTCAGAGGTGGGTAAAGTAGTCCAAAATTGTAAAATGAACCTTGGATTTGCACTGGATGCATAATGGCTGCTGAACGGCGCCACCAGGAACGTCTCCGCCATCTACCGTCCGGAATTCCTTACCGACGTACTGATGCGCATTGTTGCGTCTCAGATTTGCAGCGGAGTTGTGCTGACTTTTTCGAGATCTCGCGAATCTGTGTGTGATCACGTGATAACCTTTGACAAGTTGACTTCAAGTCCGTTCCTGCCCATTAGGACATTTCTAAGTGTAAAATGCGATCCACCTTGAACACAGAGTATTTTGTTATGAAAATAAACCGGGTAATTTATTTTTGTGCATGACTTCCTGTTCCACACAAGCAGATTTCTGCTAAATTGATCCGCCGTGCTACGGCGACCGGCAAAAATACAAGCTTTGTTTATATTTAGTACAAAATGCGGTACAGCATGGAGGCGGGTCCGTCGGCGGTGGAAACTGACCCATTGACTAGAATGGAAACAGAACGACTGCGCTGTCCTGGCAGCACTGTTCCGCAGAAGTACAAATCCGGGGTAAGAGTTAGGGGTGTGGAAAAAAATCTATTCGAATTTGAATCCCGATTCTACGGAGCCCCTAAAGGGACATGGGAATTTTTTTTTTTTTAGACATGTATTTCGTGGCCACGAGAAAGTATCTCGTGGCCACGAGAAACTTTCTCGTGGCCACGAGAAACTTTTTATAAAAAAAATAAAATATATATATATATATATATATATATATATATATATATATATATATATATATATATATATATATATATATATATATATATATATATATATATATATATTTAAAAAAAAAAAAAAAGTTTCTCGTGGCCACGAGAAACTTTTTCGTGGACACGAGAAAGCATTGGATGCGTGCTGATGGTTTGGTGTGTGTTAAAATGGCAGTTTAGGAGTTAATATGGCTGTATTTCCTATTAGGACTTTCCCCCATGTGTGTTGTAGCAAAATGTGAATGCTTGATTAGTAGGTGTGAGACAAACACTTTATCTTCCTGGTTATTGTAACGCTATGTGTTTGACATTATTTAAGACTTTATCATGCCCAGCGAAGCGGAGTGTGTCAGTTAGTCCGATGTTGATGTGATCAAACTTCTTTCTTGCTTGGAAGATACACACACAATTGTAACTGTTATTTCTTCCTGCAAATAATAAATATGTACAACGTGTTTGGATGTATTCATTTATGTAAAATTGTCATTAAATGTAATATTGCCTGACAAAAAGTGATTCGACGTACGTAATATTTTGATATTTACACATCGCATATTTACACACATCTGACTAGAATACCCTTATGTGCATTACATATATCAACATCAACTACCTACTGTACTGTTTACTTGTTGAAATACCCTTTTTAGAGCAAATATCTACCGATATAATTTATATGTGTATCTATAATATATAAATATATATAAATATATATATATATATAAATATATATAAATATATATATATATATATATATATATATATATATATATATATATATATATATATATATATATATATATATATATATATATATATGTGTATGTAAGTACATATATATATGTGTATGTATGTATGTGTATATATATATATATATATATATATATATATATATGTATGTATGTATGTGTATCTATATATATATATATATATATATATATATATATATATATGTATGTATGTATGTGTATCTATATATATATATATATATATATATATATATATATATATATATATATATATATATATATATATGTGTGTATCTATATATATATATACATACATATTATGTATAAGCATGTATATATATACTCTACCGTTTAAAAGTTTGGGGTCACATTGAAATGTCCTTATTTTTGAAGGAAAATCACTGTACTTTTCAATGAAGATAACTTTCAACTAGTCTTAACTTTAAAGAAATACACCTATACATTGCTAATGTGGGAAATGACTATTCTAGCTGCAAATGTCTGGTTTTTGGTGCAATATCTACATAGGTGTATAGAGGCCCATTTCCAGCAACTATCACTCCAGTGTTCTAATGGTACAATGTGTTTGCTCATTGGCTCAGAAGGCTAATTGATGATTAGAAAACCCTTGTGCAATCATGTTCACACATCTGAAAACTGTTTAGCTCGTTACAGAAGCTACAAAACTGACCTTCCTTTGAGCAGATTGAGTTTCTGGAGCATCACATTTGTGGGGTCAATTAAACGCTCAAAATGGCCAGAAAAAGAGAACTTTCATCTGAAACTCGACAGTCTATTCTTGTTCTTAGAAATGAAGGCTATTCTACAAAATTGTTTGGGTGACCCCAAACTTTTGAACGGTAGTGTATATATATATTATATATTACTGTAACTTGTTCTTAAAAATAGTAGTTATTTTGTTTGTCAAATTTAGTGTTTGTGTGTATATATACTGTATATATGTATGTGTGTTTCTTCCTATACAGTATACATGTATATGTGTGTGTGTGCGTGTATATACTGTGTATGTATATATATATATATATATATATATATATATATATATATATATATATATATATATATATATATATATATATATATATATATATATATATATATATATATATATATATATTTATACATTATATATACACATATAAATTATATCGGTAGATATTTGCTCTAAAAAGGGTATTTCAACAAGTAAACAGTACAGTAGGTAGTTGATGTTGATATATGTAATGCACATAAGGGTATTCTAGTCAGATGCGCGTGTGTAAATATGCGATGTGTAAATATCAAAATATTACGTACGTCGAATCACTTTTTGTCAGGCAATATTACATTTAATGACAATTTTACATAAATGAATACATCCAAACACGTTGTACATATTTTTTATTTGCAGGAAGAAATAACAGTTACAATTGTGTGTGTATCTTCCAAGCAAGAAAGAAGTTTGATCACATCAACATCGGACTAACTGACACACTCCGCTTCGCTGCAGGTCCGCAAGCCACGCCCCCCCCCCCCCCCCCCCCCCCCCCCCCCCCCCCCAGCCACAGAAGAGAAAAACTGTCCTTTCCCGGGCATGATAAAGTCTTAAATAATGTCAAACACGTAGCGTTACAATAACCAGGAAGATAAAGTGTCCAACAAAACAATACACAGCAATACCATAACAATTCAATCCAATTCCAAAACCAAACCCGACCCAGCAACACTCACAACTGCAATAAACAGAGCAATTGAGAGGAGACACAAACACGACACAGAACAAACCAAAAGTAATGAAACATAAATCAATATTATCAACAACAGTATCAATATTAGTTACAATTTCAACATAGCAGTGATTAAAAATCACTCATTGACATTATCATTAGACATTTATAAAAAATAAAAAAGAAGAACAATAGTGTCACAGTGGCTTACACTTGCATCGCATCTCATAAGCTTGACAACACACTGTGTCCAATATTTTCACAAAGATAAAATAAGTCATATTTTTGGTTCATTTAATAGTTAAAACAAATTTACATTATTGCAATCAGTTGATAAAACATTGTCCTTTACAATTATAAAAGCTTTTTACAAAAATCTACTACTCTGCTTGCATGTCAGCAGACTGGGGTAGATCCTGCTGAAATCCTATGTATAGAATGAATAGAGATTCGTTTTGAATCGGGAAAATATCGTTTTTGAATCGAGAATCGCGTTGAATCGAAAACAATCGATTTTGAATCGAATCGTGACCCCAAGAATCGATATTGAATCGAATCGTGGGACACCCAAAGATTCGCAGCCCTAGTAAGAGTTGCTTAAAGGCTGTTGCTATAGTTATTATCAATTGTGCTGAAGTTGTACTTTTCTATCTGTGCAAAGCGAGTCATCTCGTATCAGTGTTTTCAGACCCTGAATCGGCCTGCTGATTGCCAAGGGAACTTTGAGTGCCGTGACACAGACAGAGCAGAGACAGGGCGATATCACGAGTGTCAACACATTTGCATGTCATTAATAGTCATATATTGTGTCTAACTGGGGCTGTTGAGATTACCCCCTTCCCTCAGCGACAGCCTCAGTGATGTAACCAGGGTCCTCCCAAATAAATAGAGGAAGCACGTGGGCAGGATTTTAGAGCGTAGTTTGGATCTGTAACTACAGTACAGCCCAAAAACGTCTCTCCTCATTGAGCCAAATTGAACTCTGTCTCTGCATGATTCTTTTTTCCATGTCTGTTTGATAGATGTCATCAGTGTTTGAACCTGACAATCCCAAAAATATATATTTTTAATTTTTGGTAACACTTTGGTATGGGGAACATATTCACCATTAATTAGTTGCTTATTAACATGCAAATTAGTTACATATTGGGTCTTAATTTGTCATTATTAAATACTTATGAATGCCATATTCTGCATGGCCTTATTATGGCCCTAACCCCAACCCTAACCCTAACCCTCTCAACTTAACCCTCTAACCCTAACCAAATAACTCTAAATTAAGTCTTTGTTACTTAGAATATGTTCCCCATACTAAAGTGTTACCAAATGTTTTTATTGTTTTTTATTTTTTAAATATAACAGAATAAATGTAGAATGTGTTGTTAAACACTCTGTAAAGTACCATTTTTGGCCATGTTGGGGTCTTACTGAGATCCCTAATAAGGATTTGGCAGGTTTTGTTGTTTTTTTCACAGACCTCCTTGACAAACATGAGACCTAAAGAACAGCAGTTACAAAGTAAACCCCTTAAAAGTTGTTTTATTCCGGCTTCCCATTGGCCAACATGGCAACTTGGGTGATTATACCGCCCCCTGCTACTTTGGCGTATTTGTTTTTAATATTGCTTTTAATATTGTTGTGCAGCACTTTGGAAACATTTTTGTTGTTTAAATGTGCTATATAAATAAAGTGGATTGGATTGGATTAACAGCCTTCAATATTTTTTTGTTTTATTTAACTCGGACAAACTTTTGTGTTTTTTTAGAGACAAGAGTCAAGAAAAATAGTACCAGAAGCAACACTCGACAAGGTCTTTGGGTGAACCTTTCACAGGCGCCGGTGACCTGCGCGGCCACTTCAGGTACATTGTGGAACTCTGGAGGAAGACAGAAATAATGATGCGACTGGCGGTGAGTTTGTCTGCCGTGTCAGTGTGTTCACTCCCACACGACACAAAAGGTAGATAGGCAATTATCCTCGTGACGGCACTTGTGACCCTCGCCGCTAACTGTGGAGAAAACAGTTTTTGGACTTCGGTAGTCATGGTTACAAGCCAGGTAGCAAGAAAATTTGCCAGGGAACATGGGAAACATACAATGCAGTATGTCAGCGTGAATACATCAAAATAATGATGTCAATGTACCTAAATATTAAAAATATAATTTCAAAATATGATTGAAAAATGTTCCATTTGTGTAAAAAGGTGACTTACAAAACAATAAATGATGCTAATGAATGTAATTTATGCATGACTACAAATGTAGAGTTGAAAGATTGACAGCACACTGTTTGTATTAACATTTCAGTCGAGTTTATTTTTAAATATTCGTCCACTTTCGGAGGATATTTGCTGTTTAAAGAAGAACTATAGTTCTTTGGGAATGTGAGACAAGCACACGTATGTTTTTAAAACATTTTTTTTATGCATTTCTACTTTAAAATACAGTGGGGAAGGGATTCCTATGGCCCCATTACTTAGTGAATGTCTTGGGGGGAAAGAGGCGGGTTAAGCATTTTGCCATGCAGTCTGCTAAAAAGGATGGAAAGCGCCACTCTACATAGCAACTGACGCTGTGGTCGAAGTTGGAATTGCCACAAAACACATTTTAAGATATTCAACACTCTACTGCCATCTGGCGGCTAAAGTGGATAGTGCTCCCCCCCCCCCCATTCGTCACATTTCATGTGTCAGGCGAACCGTGACAAATGGGGCCCTATAAATCCTCTCCCTATTGTTTGTCTTTGGTGCACTAATGGGTATATTGTAGGCCATTGGTTCTTTGTTTTATTGTCACGTCGTTGTTTTACGAGCAGAGGAGCATGTTCGGCAGCGCACAATCACGGAGTACTTACAAGCAGACACAGTGTGTAGACAGAAAAGGGAGAACGGACGCATTTTGGCTTAAAAAGTAACGATAAAGGTGAAGTTATAACACTGAAACGCCCTCAAGAAGAGGTGCTTCAAGACATGGCTAGTCCAGCCCCAGTCTGCAGTGTTTTATCTACTTCTAAATCACTAATCCTGGCCTCCATGGCGACAAATAAAGTAATTTTCTTACAAGTATCATCCCTGCAGTTTGAGGAATAGCTAAACATGCTTCACTACACACCGCAGCTCACCGGCGTCAAAATGTAAACAAACGGCATTGGTGGATCTACACCTAACATCCACTGTAATGATACCAAGTACAGTAGTGTATTTTATTCTATACTACTATGATTACGTCGTTATTTTATGGCATCACAACATCATCTTTCGTTTTTTTAAAATGTATATTATGTTTATAAACTCAGGAAATATGTCCCTGGACACATGAGGACTTTGAATATGACCAATGTATGATCCTGTAACTACTTGGCATCGAATCAATACTTACATTTGTGGTATCATCCAAAACTAATATAAAGTATCCAAACAACAGAAGAGTAAGTGGTTATTACATTTTAACAGAAGTGTAGATAGAACATGTTAAAACAGAAAGTAAGCAGATAATAGCAGTAAATGAACAAGTAGATTAATAATTCATTTTCTACCACTTGTCCCTCATAATGTTGACAAAATAATAGTATGGAAAATGGCACAATATGTTACTGCATATTTCAACAGCTAAATTAGGAGCATTTGTTTGCTTACTTAGTACTAAAAGACAAGTTCTCTTGTATGTTCACTACTTTATTAAAGGACAAACTTGCAATAAGAAACATGTTTAATGTATTGTAAGATTTTTTGTTAAAATAAAGCCAATAATGGAATTTTTTGTGGTCCCCTTTATTTTAAAAAAGTACAGAAAAGTATCAAAATAATTCTGGTACCGGTACCAAAATATTGGTATCGGGACAACACTAGATTGTACATTTGAACCAACACAGTACCAATTCCTGGTACCTGGGAATCGATACGAGCTCTAAACAATACCAATTTAATATTATGTTTATAAATGAATAGAATGATCTTTATTGTCGTTGCACAAGTACAATAACATTTTGTTTTTTTTTAGCACAAACCCGTTCAAGATTAGACAACATTGTCTGGGGTTACAGAACAGGAACGCTGATGGGTCGCCACTCACTTGTTTAATAATAAAATCTAAATTTTTATGTACCATTTAAAAATGAGTTGATTATGCTAACTGTGTTTCTAATTCTCATTTGCAAGTATTATATAGTAGACTTTGCATGCAGTTGCATTTCCAAGACTTGGGACAGCACAGCAACGAAATATGGTACCGTTTCGTTGCATCGTGCATCGGGACCCAGTAGTACCGACAGCATTCGGTCGGTGCCTATACAAGTACTGAATTTGGTACCCATCCCTAGTTTGCATCGGTTTGCAACTCCTTTTTGGACCTTCCGCGTTGGCACCGTCTGCCTTCCATCCAACAAAGCTACGTGTCTGTCGTCATGGTGATATGATGGGCTGTGATGAGACAATAATGTGCCTTTTAAAATGTCCCTTGCGAGGGGCGTTCCTTAATATCGTTTCACTGCTGTCCACTCAAGGCCATGGCTGCTGAGACGTGTACATCACAGATGCACAAATGACTGCGACCTTACTTGTCTTCTTGTCTGTGCAGAAGGGGGGAAGGTGGTAGTAGGGGGGCGGTTGTTGGAGCGCATCCCAGCATGCAGCGGGCAAGAAGCTAAGTACACTTTTGGCAGGGAGCCAGCTTTGGTGAGGCAGACTGGAGATTGTTACTGAGACACCTTGTTGAGGCAGCGGACTGTCTGGGGAAGATTATTCTATCAGGAAAAGCTGCTTATTCCTCTTTTGGAGGTATTTTTGGGAACCTCTAAAAAGGGTTTGGGAGGTTTTCCCCAGCCAGACACATTTACTAAAAAAGGTCCAATGAATCAACCTAAACACTATTTTAAGCTCTTGTTTTGGAGAACCAGACAAAAGCGACCCCTCTGAAAAGTGTCATTGTCTTCCATTTTTCGGTCTTGCTTCGACCCCAATAAAGGTTTGCCAGACTTTTTGCCAAAATAGGGCCAAAGCAACAACCTAAAAACTAAATATTTTTCAAATTTTATTTTTTTTTAAAAATGAGAAACGGTTCAAAACAACTCTCCTCAAAATAAAGCAGCAACATGAAAACATTGCAAAATCTTTTAACACTTCTTGCCTTAGAAAACCAGACAAAAGCAACCCCTCTGAAAAGTGTCATTTTAGTCTATTTTTGGGTCTTGCTTGGACCCCAATAAAGGTTCACCAGACTCCTTGCCAAAATAAGCCCAAAGCAACAACCTAAAAAGAAAACATTTTTCAAAAGGTCTTTTTTATTTTATTTTATGAGAAACGGTTCAAAACAACCCTTCTGAAAAGTGTCATTTTAGCATTTTAGTCAATTTTTCAGTCTGGCTTGGACCCCAGGATGAAGGTTTGGGTACAGTAGTTTTCCAGACCCGTTGCCCAAAATAATGCCAAGGCAGCAACCTGAAAACATTGCAAAACCTTTTAACACTTTTTGCCTTAGAAAACCAGACAAAAGCAGCCCCTCTGAAAAGTTTAATTTTAGTCTAGTTTTCGGTCTTACTTTAACCCCAATAAAGGTTTGCTGGACTCCTTGCCAAAATAGGGCCAAAGCAACAACCTAAAAACAAAACATTTTTCAAAAGGTCTTTTTTTTCCCAATGAGAAACGGTTCAAAACAACCCTTCTGAAAAGTGTCATTTTAGCATTTTAGTCAAATTTTCAGTCTGGCTTGGACCCCAGGATGAAGGTTTGGGTACAGTAGTTTTCCAGACCCTTTGCCCAAAATCAACCAATCAATCAATCAATGTTTATTTATATAGCCCTAAATCACAAGTGTCTCAAAGGGCTGGACAAGCCACAATGGATGCAATGGACGTCGAGTGGGTCCAGCATAATATTGTGAAAGTCCAGTCCATAGTGGATCTAACATAATAGTGAGAGTCCAGTCCATAGTGGGGCCAGCAGGAGACCATCCCGAGCGGAGACGGGTCAGCAGCGCAGAGATGTCCCCAACCGATGCACATGCAAGCAGTCCACCCCGGGTCCCGACTCTGGACAGCCAGCACTTCATCCATGGCCACCGAACCTGTGCCCCCCCCCCCCCCCTCCACAAGGGAGAGGGAGGCAGAGGAGAAAAGAAAAGAAACGGCAGATCAACTGGTCTAAAAAGGGGGTCTATTTAAAGGCTAGAGTATACAAATGAGTTTTAAGATGGGACTTAAATGCTTCTACTGAGGTGGCATCTCTAACTGTTTCCGGGAGGGCATTCCAGAGTACTGGAGCCCGAATAGAAAACGCACCATAGCCCGCAGACTTTTTTTTGGCTCTGGGAATCACTAATAAGCCGGAGTTCTTTGAACGCAGATTTCTTGCCGGGACATATGGTACAATACAGTCAGCAAGATAGGCAGGAGCTAGACCGTGTAGTATTTTATACGTAAGTAGCAAAACCTTAAAGTCACATCTTAAGTGCACAGGAAGCCAGTGCAGGTGAGCCAGTATAGGCGTAATATGATCAAATGTTCTTGTTCTTGTCAAAAGTCTAGCAGCCGCATTTTGTACCAACTGTAATCTTTTAATGCTAGACATAGGGAGACCCGAAAATAAGTGTTACAGTAATCGAGACGAGACGTAACGAACGCATGAATAATGATCTCAGCATCGCTAGTGGACAAAATGGAACAAATTTTAGCGATATTACGGAGATGAAAGAAAGCCGTTTTAGTAACACTTTTAATGTGTGACTCAAACGAGACAGTTGTGTCGAAAATAATACCCAGAGTCGACTTGTGTAATTGTTTGGTTGTCAAATGTTAAGGTGGTATTATTAAATAAATGTCGGTGTCTAGCAGGACCGATAATCAGCATTTCCGTTTTCTTGGCGTTGAGTTGCAAAAAGTTAGCGGACATCCATTGTTTAATTTCATTAAGACACGCCTCCAGCTGACTACAATCCGGCGTGTTGGTCAGCTTTAGGGGCATGTAGAGTTGGGTGTCATCAGCATAACAGTGAAAGCTATCACCTTATTTGCGTATGCTAAAGAGTGCAGGGCCAAGAACCAAACCCTGGGGAACTCCACACGTCACCTTAACATAGTTCGATGTCACATTATTATGGGAGACACACTGCATCCTGTCAGTAAGATAAGAGTTAAACCAAGACAAGGCTAAGTCTGACATACCAACACATGTTTTGATACGCTCTAATAAAATATTATGACCGATGTTATCAAAAGCAGCGCTAAGATCAAGAAGCAGCAACAAAGATGACGCATCAGAATCCATCGTTAGCAATCGATCATTAGTCATTTTTGCCTCCATAGAGTGATTTGCCCTGAAACCGGATTGAAAGGGTTCACAGAGATTGTTAGATGCTAAGTGTTCATTTAGCTGCTGTGCAACAATTTTTTCGAGGATTTTCAAAATAAACGGAAGGTGGAACACCGGCCAAAATAATGCCAAGGCTGCAACCTGAAAACATTGCAATACCTTTTAACACTTCTTGCCTTAGAAAACCGGACAAAAGCGACCCCATTGTTGGGTCTTGCTTAGACCCCAATAAAGTTTTAGGGGCAGAGCAACAACCTAAAAACAAAACATTTTACAAAAGGTATTTTTTAAATTTGAAAAAAAATGAGAAAAGGTTAAACAATCCTCCTGAAAAGTGTCATTTTAGCATTTTAGTCATTTTTTTCAGTCTGCCTTGGACCCCAAATGAAGGTTTGGGTACAGTAGTTTTCCAGACTCTTTGTCCAACATAATTCCAAGGCAGCAACCTGAAAACATTGCAAAACCTTTTAACACTTCTTTCCTTCGAAAACCGGACAAAAGCGACCCCCCTGAAAAGTGTCATTTTAGTCTATTTTTCGGTCTTGCTTATACCCCAATAAAGTTTTTCCAGACTCCTTGCCAAAATAGGACCAAAGCAACAACCTAAAAACATACATTTAAAAAAAGGTATTTTAAAAAAAAATGTTATGAGAAACGATTCAAAACAATCCTTCTGAAAAGTGTCATTTTAGCATTTTAGTAAATTTTTCAGTCTGGCTTAGACCCCAAATGAAGGTTTGGGTACAGTAGTTTTCCAGACCCTTTGCCCAAAATGATGCCAAGACAGCAACCTGAACCGGACAAAAGCGACTCCTCTGAAAAGTGTCATTTTAGTCAATTTTTCGGTCTTGTCACGACCCTAAATGGAGGTTTAGGAGAAGCATCAATTGTTCCAAAGATGTATCTAAACACTGAGTGGTACACAAGTGTCCTGTTGGACAAAAAACATGTACTGTATCATAAGAAATGATATCCATTTTTACAAGTGATGCTCTCCCATTTTCCTTATGTAAAAAGTCTGCTGGGAAACATGGCCGGGTTCATAAAGGAAACAATCTGCTCATGGTGGTGTTTTCAATTTTATCTGCCAGAAAGAAGAGATGACATTTTGCAGAAGATAATATGGATGATGTCAGGGTTGTCCCTGACAGTTTGATCAAGTTTTAGTTTTCCTCTGCGTTTGTCTTGGTTTTCTGTTCTTAGTTTCCTGTCAGTGCTTTTATTTTGTCTTCATTTCCTGATTGTTCCCTGAGTGCTTTGTCCCCTCAACTGTGGCTGATTGGCACATGGCCACACCTGGTGCCAGTCAGCCAGCTGCCTATTTAAACCTGTCCTGCCCTCCAGTCACTGCTGGATTATTGTAGTGTCTACTGGTCAATGTCATTTATACTTGTTGTTGTAGCTCTGTCTACTTCTGTCCACTCTGTTCCTATCATAGTTCATCCTGCTCGTTTCTTGCCACGTGAGTTTTGTTTATTCGTGTCACAGTAAGTGTTTTTGTTTCTTGTCCACAGTTAGCCTTCGTGCTATTTTAGTTCATAGCCAAGTTTGTTCTCCGCCTTGTGCGCGCCTTTTGTTTGTTTTTTGCCATAGTATTTTAATTAAATCATGTTTTCTTGCACTATGCCTGCCATCATCTCTGCATCTTGGGGTTCGTCGCCAACAAACTTTGACAGATGAACTCTAATATTGTAATAGATGGAAAGCCTTTTTTTTGGAAAATATGTTTGAAAGAGGAGTCGGCGTGGCGAAGTTGGTAGAGTGGCTGTGCCAGCAATCGGAGTGTTGCTGGTTACTGGGGTTCAATTCCCACCTTCTACCTTCCTAGTCATGTCCGTTGTGTCCTTGGGCAAGACACTTCACCCTTTGCCTCTGATGGCTGCTGGTTAGCGCCTTGCATGGCAGCTCCCGCCATCAGTGTGTGAATGTGTGTGTGAATGGGTAAATGTGGAAATACTGTCAAAGCGCTTTGAGTACCTTGAAGGTAGAAAAGCGCTATACAAGTATAACCCATTTATTTATTTATTTATCATTTTTGTCAATGATATCAATGAGAATGGTAAGATTATGGATTATGATTAATTTAGGACTATGTATGGTGATGCTTGTTCAAGCTTTTCATTTAATCCACTAGCTGGAGTAATTGGGAAAACATGGAAACAAATAATTAATTATGGAACTACTAACTTATTAGTTTGTAAACCTCCAATAAGAAATTCTAGTTGACAAAAATGAACTAAATTAAATCGAAAAATATACAATTTTTATTTGATAAAGCAAGCTCTGAAGGCTGCCCCATATAACACATATGACAAATTGGAAGACTTTTTTGACTGCACTTTGCCATGGGATGCAATATTCAAATTAATCTACAAAACTACTATCAACGTGCAAAATCGTTATTTTCACATTCAAATTATTTATAACTTCTTATCCACGGGAAAAATGTTAAAAGTATGGAAATATGACAGAGTCAGATGATTGACGATTTTGTTGTCAGGAGTCTGAATCCACCCTGCATTTGTTTTGGTATTGTCATATTGTGTCTTCGTTTTGGGTGGAAGTTGAAACAATGTGTTTAAGGATTGGTTTGTTTATGAAGCTTGATGTGGTTTCTGTTATTTTAGGAGAGTTCATTGACAGTCATGATTTAGTCAATTTAATTAAAAGGTTTATTTTTAAGGCAAAAAACAGATATTCACTTAGTATTATTTTCTTTAAAACATTTATTCAGTATTTTTTAACTTTAGAAAGTTACAGTCGTGGTCAAAAGTTTACATACACTTGTAAAGGACATAATGTCATGGCTGCATTGAGTTTCCAATTATTTCTACAACTCTTATTTTTTTGTGATAGAGTGATTGGAGCACATACTTGTTGGTCACAAAAAACATTCATGAAGTTTGGTTCGTTTATAAATTTATGGGTCTACTGAAAATGTGACCAAATCTGCTGGGTCAAAAGTATACATACAGCAATGTTAATATTTGGTTACATGTCCCTTGGCAAGTTTCACTGCAATAAGGCACTTTTGGTAGCCATCCACAAGCTTCTGGTTGAATTTTTGACCACTCCTCTTGACAAAATTGGTGCAGTTCAGCTAAATTTGTTTTCTGACATGGACTTGTTTCTTCAGCATTGTCCACACGTTTAAGTCAGGACTTTGGGAAGGCCATTCTAAAACCTTAATTATAGCCTGATTTAGCTATTCCTTTACCACTTTTGACGTGTGTTTGGGGTCATTGTCCTGTTGGAACACCCAATCTCCAGGCTGATGATTTTAGGTTGTCCTGAAGAATTTGGAGGTAATCCTCCTTTTTCATTGTCCCATTTACTCTCTGTAAAGCACCAGTTCCATTGGCAGCAAAACAGGCCCAGAGCATACTTCTACCACCACCCTGCTTGACGGCAGGGACGGTGTTCCTGGGATTGAAGGCCTCACCTTTTTTTCCTCCAAACATATTGCTGGTATTGTGGCCAAAAAGCTCAAATTTTGTTTCATCTGACCACAGAACTTTCCTCCAGAATGTCATCTTTGTCCATGTGGTATCAGATGTAAACAAAAATAGAGCTGTTTGGCCACAATTCCCTGCAATATGTTTGGAGGAGAAAAGTGAGGCCTTTAATCCCAGGAACACCAAACCTACAGTCAAGCATGGTGGTGGTAGTATTATGCTCTGGGCCTGTTTTGCTGCCAATGGAACTGGTGCTTTACAGAGCGTAAATGGGACAATTAAAAATGAGTTTTACCTCCAAATTCTTCATTACAACCTAAAATCATCAGCCCGGAGGTTGGGTCTTCCAACAGGACCATGACCCTAAACACACGTCAAAAGTGGTAAAGGAATGGCTAGAATAAAGGTTGAAACCGATAATGATGCCAAAAAACATAAAAAAAAGAAGGGAAGTCCTCAAATGCTTATTTTGAAAATGTAATTTTGTTTATATTGTTAAGACTTGGCGTAAATGAGGACTCAGATGCAGAGGAGTGACAATTGACTCAGACCTTTATTTAAACAATTCCTTGCTATCTCTAGGACAGAGTGATTAAAGAAAGTGGCTACAAAATCTATCTAAGATATATTCAAGCACCTATAGGGTATTAGCATAGGACATAAGGCAATAAACAGAAAATCACTCCATAAGGAGGAACCGGCAATAGCCAAAAGGTAATATGAGTCGAATACACAAAAAAAACCAACAATCTATAATGATCTACAAAAAAGGAAATTATCTCATGCTAAAAGATTGAGACGCTATAAACAGAAAGTATGTATAAAGTATTTGCGAGGCCTGAAAACTAAAAGTGCTCCAGAAGGAGGGGAAAACAAAAAAGAAGACAAGGCACTATGAAAATTGATACAAAAGACTTGACCAAAAACTTTAGCAAAAGAAAATCACTCTCTCAGAGGGAACAAAGGAATCAATAAACAAAGCGAGACAATACTTAACAAACTTGGTTGATGGCTGTGAACAAGGCTGTGGACAAGGCTGGAGGTACGTAGCGAGACGATATACTCTGGCAACAAGACAGGGGAAGACGAGGACTATATACACATGAGGGAGGGTGACACAGGTGGACACAATCAGGCAATCAGGAGAGACATCAGACCAGTGACACAGGAGGAAGGGCAAGTGGCCTGAAACGAGAGGAGGATTAGAATTTTCAAAATAAAACATGAAATGTGCCAGACAACCCCAAAACAGGACTTCCCTCACCACGGTGTGACATATATATTATATGCAAACTGTTGTTGTGTTCCCTAATTTGAGTGTACATAAATGAAGGTGTGTGTTGCTGAGCCCGACCTGGACATGATATGGACGGGAATTGGTTTTAAGAACTCTTTAAACAATTTAATTTCATTGACAACCTGGTCTGGTGAAGATAATGTCCTTTATTTTATTTTTTTGATAAATAAATACATAAAAAACATAGTTTTGAACAAAAAAGAAACAAAATAAAATAAAAACAGTTACATAGAAACTAGTAATTAATAAAAATGAGTAAAATGAACTGTTAAAGGTTAGTACTATTAGTGGACCAGCAGCGTACAAAATCATGTGTGCTTCCTGGACTGTATCCCTTGCAGACTGTATTGATATATATATTGTAGGAACCAGAATATTAATAACATAAGGAAATAACCCTTTTGTGTGAATGAGTGTGAATCAGTGAGAATGAGTGTAAATGGGGGAGGGAGGGTTTTTGGGTTGGTGCACTAATTGTAAATGTATCTTGTGTTTTGTATGTTGATTTAATAATAATAATAATTAAAAGAAAAGATTTCGGAAGTTTGCCACGCTCCATGCCAAAATAGGGCCAAAGCAACAAGCTGAAAAGGAAACAGAACTTTTCAACAGTTTTTTTTTTTTTTTTTGAGAAAGCGTTCAAAACAACCCTTCTGAAAAATATCTTTTCAGTCAATTTTTCGGTCTCCCTTGGACTCCAAGAAGGTTTGAGTACAGTAGTTGCCCAGACCCTTTCCCCAAAATAGGCCCAAGGCAGGAGCTTGAAAACATTACAAAACTTCTTGTTTTAGAAAACTGGACAAAAACGACCCCTCTGAAAAGTGTCATTTTTGTCCATTTTTCTGTCTTGCTTGGACTACAAATTAAGGTTTGAATAGTTTACAGACCCTTTGCCCAATATAAGACCAAGGCAGCGACCTGAAAACGAAACAAAAGGTTCTTATATGTCTTGTTTTGGATAACAGGACACAGATGACCCCTCTGAAAAGCGTGATTTCAGTCTATTTCTTGGTCTTGCTAGGACCTTTAATGAAGATTATATATAGTTCCAAACCCCTTTGCCCAAAATAGGACCAAGGCAGCAACCTGAAAACATATCAAAACTATAAATTTGTATATGGCACTCAGCATCAAGGGTTGGAATTGGGGGTTACATCACCAAAATGATACCCGAGCGCGGCCACCGCTCCCGCTCACTGCTCCCCTCACCTCCCAGGGGGTGGAACAAGAGGATGGGTCAAACGCAGAGGGTAATTTCACCACACCTAGTGTGTGTGCGACTATCAGTGGTACTTTAACTTTAACATGGGCACTGCGTATTGGCAAACATTTCTGTCACGTTGCCAGACCATAGCCAAATGGCTGTTTTTCACACCTTAAAATAAGAAAATTACATATTTACATAACAAATATAGAAATAACAACATCTTGCTTTGTGTGTTGGGCCCTGCAATCTGTTTGTGGCCCCATTTTACTTGAAGAGACGCATGTAAAATGTTAACAATGTCATCAATCATATGAAATTCTACGGAAAACTTATTCCGAGCCCCTTTCTGCTCAGTCACTGGTAAAATATAATAGCAGAGTTCTCTTGAAATCCTGCAGGTGGACATGCTGGGTTCTATCCCCATTGGGGACTGTGGCAGGAAGGTTTGCTAATTTAGGTTTTAATTATGTTACAATTGTTGTTTTGGCCTAAAAAAAAAAAAAATATTGAACAATATATTTCCCACAAAATAGTTTTAGTTTAAATCCTAAAAGTCGTTTCACACGTAATAGTGTGGTAAAGGTTGTATAAAGGGGCTACAAATACAATTTTGCTCAGGGTGGCCTTGATTGACACCCGACAAAAAGTTGTGATATGTGAGAAATGAAAACTATGCATCTGTGAAATTTGAGTTTTTCTTTTTACAAGCAAAACACACACACACAAAAAAAAAATTTACCGACCACCACCAGCTCCGTCGTTCACGACAGGAGACCGCGGTTGCTTCAGTGTTGGCTATTTAATTGCTGGCTGATGTCAAGGAGTCCTCGCGAGCCGAGTTGTAATAGCTTTGCCAGCTTTCCATCCACGTAGCCTTGCCAGGTTAAAACCGAACACAAAAGCCTCCTGTCTGCTCTAAATAGGAAAGTTAGGAGCGAGCGTCTCTTAAATTATTCCAGAGATGCACATTTGACCTCCCGAGAAAAACACGACTTACGAGAAAATAGTCTTTCAAATTCCGTGCACCTTCCGTTGCCGCCTCGTAGCGTGGATTTTCAATGCTTGTTCCCTCCAAAACAAAACAGCCTTGGGAATATCTTTATCTTAAGGAAACGTTCCATAGAAACACCATAATTACCACCTAAAGCTGAGGTGTCATTCACAATCCTTATGTAAGACAAGAACACGTTTTTCCTTTTTTTATGCATTCTAACTCATAAATAAACGCTAGCAAAAGTCAGCTAAAAATGCAGTTAATGAGATTTGTTCCGTTCTGCCTGTAATATGTAATGTAGTAACCGTCACATTCATGATAACATATTTACGTATTTTGCTCGTTCGAAGCATACGGCAGCTTATTACAACACTACTGATCATGACAGACTTCACGAGAGCCAACTTTGGGACAAATGATGACACAGAACCTTGTATTGAACATAAGGAGGATGAGCTACAAGTTTTAGAAGCGGAGTGTTAAACAGATCCAGCTTTAGTGAAACACTAAAGTTAAAGTTAAAATCCCAACGATAGTCACATACACACTAGGCGTGATGAAATTATCCTCTGCATTGGACCCATCCCCATGTTCACCCCCTGGGAGGAGAGGGGAGCAATGAGCAGCAGCAGTGGCCGTGCTCGCGAATCAGTTTGGTGATTTAACCCCCAATTCCAATCCTTGATGCTGAGTGTAAGAGTGAGGCAATGGGTCCCATTTTTATAGTCTTTGGTATGACTCGGCCGGGGTTTGAACTCACAACCTTCCAGTCTCAGGGCGGACACTCTAACCACAAGGCCACTGAGCAGTTTGTGCAAGTGTCATGTAGCAGTATTGCTAAGTGCTGAACAAGAAATACAATCAATGAACATAATAAAACAATCACTTACTGTGCAATGTCTGCTCTCACTGGGATGCCGACAGATGAGATGTTCATATCTTCCCGTTTAGATGAAGAATTAATCATACTTCTCCCGAGGTTAAAAAAAAGTGCCGCAAGCAAGTCTTTTTCGCCGTCTCCCGATATAAGTTGAATGTCAAAATGTACTTGTTTCCCAGTTTATTAGACTTAGACTTAGACTTCCTTTTTATTGTCATTCAAATCTGAACTTTACAGCACAGATAAGAACGACATTTCGTTACATAAGCTCATGGTAGTGCAGGATAAAAAAAGCAATAAGGTGCATATATAAATAAATAAATATATAGTGAAAGGATTTATGATTTATAATCTATAATTAACTTTCACCAACTCAGAGGCGATGCAGCAGCTCACCGGCTCAGTATGTTAATATTGCAGCATAAGCCAGCCTGTGACACATGATCATTTTGATAGTAGGCTAATATCGCTAATATAGACACTTACATCATGTGTTGTCTTCATTATAACACTTATATAAGACTTTTAAAGTCATTTTGATAGTAGGCTAATATCGCTAATATAGACACTTACATCATGTGTTGCCTTCATTATAACACTTATATAAGACTTTTAAAGTCATTTTGATAGTAGGCACTTATATCATGTGTTGCCTTCATTATAACATTTATATAAGACTTTTAAAGTCATTTTGATAGTAGGCTAATATAGCTAATATAGACACTTACATCATGTGTTGGCTTCATTATAACACTTATATAAGACTTTTAAAGTCATTTTGATAGTAGGCTAATATAGACACTTACATCATGTGTTGTCTTCATTATAACACTTATATAAGACTTTTAAAGTCATTTTGATAGTAGGCTAATATCGCTAATATAGACACTTACATCATGTGTTGTCTTCATTATAACACTTATATAAGACTTTTAAAGTCATTTTGATAGTAGGCTAATATAGCTAATATAGACACTTACATCATGTGTTGCCTTCATTATAACACTTATATAAGACTTTTAAAGTCATTTTGATAGTAGGCTAATATAGACACTTACATCATGTGTTGTCTTCATTATAACACTTATATAAGACTTTTAAAGTCATTTTGATAGTACGCTTAGATCGCTAATATAGACACTTAAATCATGTGTTGCCTTCATTATAACACTTATATAAAACTTTTAATTTTTTGCGGCTCCAGACCGATTACTTTTTTTGTATTTGTGGTCCAATCTGGCTCTTTCAACGTTTTGGGTTGCCGACCCTTGAACTAAGGGGTGGTGATTAATTACAGTTTTAGTACAATTATTGTATGAATTAACTAAAAGCAAGTTGCATAGCGTAAAAAAATGCTAATATTCTTACCCAACTGTTAAAAAAAAAGTTCCTGTTAAGCAATGCCAGCTTGTACCTACTGCCATACTTATACCAATAACATCAAAAATCAACACTTGGTACCAACCGCCCAAAATGAATAAAAGGCTGCCATTTTAAAGCGTTTAGTTTCACGCACAACACGTCATAAAACCCGCGCCCGCGCCGCATCGATTCCTCGAATCCTCCTCCAACTTGAAAGTGTAAAAGGCCGCTCGGCGTCAAATGCCAGGAGCGGCGGCGCTGATGGGAATTGATTGACTTCTGGCTGATAACCGCAAAGCAGTCGCATTGTCTGCATTAGTGCGGCCGGTTGCGTGTTCATGTCGTTTCTAATAGTGCTGCTGCACAACTTGAACTTGTTGAACATGAATGCAGAGAGAATGTCAAGAGTAGGATGGTGCAGAGCAAGGAGAATAGTCGTATGGTCAGCTTGCTATCACACTACATCAGTTGATGGTGAAGCCGCGCAGACTGATAGGAACTGGCGTCCAATAACGACCAATTCCCCCCCCCCATCCTGTCTGTATGAAATATTAAATAATCGTTTTACAACGGATACGGATGTGGATTTCTAGCAGGTGCTCGGCGGCCGTCGTGCCTCCAGGGCAAAGATTAGCTGCTATCGCTTGCGTCTGCAGCCCACCGAGTGTTAATATTCACCCCTTAAACTGACATTTCACTCACCCCATAGCTATTCTGCAGCTTACAAATAACGCGGAGACGTGTAGTCATTTGCACAGCCGTCCATTATTTATCAGTCGTGGGTTTTTTTGTTGTCGATTTAAATATTCGATGTTTAGAGTGAAAATAAAGCTCTGTGTTCTCAGCAGGTGTCCACAGGCGAGCTTAGTTTGAAGGT
Organism: Entelurus aequoreus; assembly: GCF_033978785.1. Taxonomy (NCBI): domain Eukaryota; kingdom Metazoa; phylum Chordata; class Actinopteri; order Syngnathiformes; family Syngnathidae; genus Entelurus; species Entelurus aequoreus. Next base: position 20,757,922 of record NC_084745.1, on the reverse strand, counting down.
TCCATGTCTTTTCTTAATCATCTCCGTTTATTGGAAGAAAGACAGGTGCAGCTGCAAATATAAAAAGTTAAAGTACCAATGATTGTCACACACACACTCGGTGTGGTGAAATTATTCTCTGCATTTGACCCATCACCCTTGATCACCCCATATGAGTTGAGGGGAGCAGTGAGCAGCAGCGGTGGCTGTGCCCTGGAATCATTTTTGGTGATTTAACCCCCAATTCCAACCCTTGATGCTGAGTGTAGAGACATGGAATATAAATACAACAAAAATAGGATCAACAGGACATCCAAAATGTAACATCCATACTAGGGTTGTACGGTATACCGGTATTAGTATAGTACCGCGATACTAATGAATCATATTCGGTACTATACCGCCTCTAAAAAAGTACCGGTCCGCCACCCCCCGTGCCCCAGTCGTCGTCACGTCATGACATGGTTTACGAGCAGACGAGCATGTTCGGCGGCGCACAATCACGGAGTACTTACAAGCAGACACAGTGTGTGCACAGAAAAGGGAGAACGGACGCATTTTGGCTTAAAAACTAAGGATAAAGGTGAAGTTATAACACTGAAACGCCGTCAGGAAGAGGTGCTTTAAGACATGGCTAGCTAGCTAGCTAGCGGCTAAAGTCAAGCCCCAGTCTGCAGTGTTTTAGCTACTTCTAAATCACTAATCCTCGTCTCCATGGCTACAAATGAACTACGTTTCTTTCAAGTATCATCCCTGCAGGACAAGGAATAGCTAAACATGCTTCACTACACACCGTGGCTCACCGGTCCTTAAACAGGAAGGCTATCTCTGTACCAGAGCAATTTTCCACTATATTGCTGATATATGGAAGCGCGGAGCAGTCCCCCAACAATGGCGGGATGCAAATGTTGTGACCATATATAAAGGGAAGGGTGAGAAGTCTGTCTGTGGCAATAGTAGAGGAATATCCCTCCTGTCTGCTGCCGGCAAGGTTCTTGCCAAAGTGATGCTGTCAAGACTCATACAGAGCATAACGGAACACCTGTTGCCTGAGTCTCAATGTGGCTTCAGGAAAAATCGCAGCACTGTGGATATGATTTTCACACTACAAGAGAAGTGTCGGGAACAACATCAAGATTTATACATGGCATTTGTGGACCTATCAAAGGCTTTTGATACGGTCAACAGAGACTTGCTCTGGGCGGTCCTTCTCAGGGTTGGTTGCCCGCGGAAGTTTGTAAACATCCTGCAAAGTTTCCATGAGGGGATGATGGCTCAGGTGACAACAGGAGGACATGAGTCTAGGCCTTTCAAGGTATACACAGGTGTCAGACAGGGTTGTGTACTTGCACCTGTACTATTCAACATCTTCCTCATGAGTGTCACCTGGCTACTGCACAAAGAAGTTGAGGGAAGCAGTGGTGTGCTGGTGGATTACAGGTTGGATGGAAGCTTATTTAACATCAGAAGGCTGCAGGCGGCTACCAAGGTCAAAACTGTGAACATTGTGGAATTACAGTATGCTGATGATTGTGCCTTCGTGGCACATACATCAGAGGCTCTGCAGGCGACGCTAACAGCTGCTGTGAAGGCCTATAGTAGACTGGGTCTCACTGTGAACACTGCAAAGACTTAAGTACTGTGCCAGTGGATCTCCCCTTCGCCAACTCGACCACCATCACCTGTCTTTAACATCGATGACAAGCCCCTAGCAATAGTCCCAGACTTCAAATATCTTGGGAGCATCCTCTCCGAAAACTGCAGCATGGACAATGATGTTCAAAATCGAATCAGGTCTGCCTCAGCCTCCTTTGGTAGACTGCGTAAGAGGGTGTATGTGAACAAAGACCTCAGCATACGTACCAAGGTGGCAGTCTACCAAGCCATCTGTGTCTCCACACTATTATATGGCTGTGAAGCTTGGACCCTGTATCGCCGCCACATCCAACAGCTGGAGAACTTTCACATCAAGTGTCTCCAGCGGATCCTTGGGCTGACATGGCGTGATCGTGTGCCAAACACGGAAGTCCTGAGTAAAACTGGTACCAAGAGCATGGAGGCCACTTTTCTCCAGTACCAACTGCGATGGGCCGGCCACACCATCAGAATGTCAGTTGATAGACTTCCGTGACAACTGCTGTATGGACAACTTTATCATGGCCAGAGATCTGCAGGAGGCCAAAAGCGGAGATACAAGGACCAACTGAAAATAACTCTCAAGAGGTGTGGAATGCAGCACACACAGCTGGAAAGCTCTGCCTCAGATCGCCCTCTCTGGAGGCAACTCTGCCATGCAGGCCTTCAACATTTTGAAGAGGAGAGAAGCACAGCGAGGGAAGGGAAACGCCAGAGGAGGAAGATGGGCCCTGCAGCCAAGACCACAACAAACACTAACTTCATATGCCCCCATTGCAATAGACCATGTGGCTCTCGTATTGGACTTTTTAGTCACCTCAAAACTCACCAATAGAAGAAGTGGAAGTCATCATCGGATACGATGGACTACCATAAGCAAGTAAGCAAAAAGACTCACCGGTGTCAAAATGTAAACAAACGCCATTGGTGGATCTACACCTAATATCCACTGTTATGATACCAAGTACAGTAGCATATTTTATTCTATACTACTATGATTACGTCGATATTTTTTGGCATCATAACATCTTCTTTCGTTTAAAAAAAATGTATATTATGTTTATAAACTCAGGAAATATGTCCTTGGACACATGATGACTTTGAATATGACCTGTAACTACTTGGTATCGGATTGATACCCAAATTTGTGGTATCATCCAAAACTAATGTAAAGTATCAAACAACAGAAGAATAAGTGATTATTACATTTTAACAGAAGTGTAGATAGAACATGTTAAAAGAGAAAGTAAGCAGATATTAACAGTAAATGAACAAGTAGATTAATTATTAATTTTCTACCACTTGTCCTTAATAATTTTGACAAAATAATAGAATGGAGAATGACACAATATGTTACTGCATATGTCAGCAGACTAATTAGGAGCGTTTGTTTGCTTACTTACTAATAAAATACAAGTTGTCTTGTATGTTCACTATTTTATTTAAGGAGAAACAAAAAAAGAAACGTATGTTTAATGTACCGTAAGATATTTTGTTAAAATAAAGCCAATAATGCAAATTTTCGTGGTCCCCTTTATTTAGAAAAGTACCGAAAAGTATCGAAACAATTTTGGTACCAGTACCAAAATATTGGTATCAAGACAACACTAATCCATACACGTACATGTGTTCATGGGAAAATACAACATCTGCTGTGTTTGAAGCAAAGGATGCATGTGAAAAGGTAACAAATTGGCACCAAACAAAAGCAATGGAAAGGTCATTTAGCCAATCAGAGGCATGAAGAAATCATTTTCTGGAAAAGGCAAGTAGCAACTAATTTAATTATTCTTCCCAATCCCCCAAAAGTAAATTGATAAAAATGTTCATAAAAAGGTGTTTAAAGGCCTACTGAAACCCACTACTACCGACCACGCAGTCTGATAGTTTATATATCAATGATGAAATCTTAACATTGCAACACATGCCAATACGGCCGGGTTAACTTATAAAGTGCAATTTTAAATTTCCTGCCACACTTCCGGTTGAAAACGTCTAGATATGATGACCAATGCGTGTGACGTAAACAGTTGATAGAAGTATTGGTACCCCATTGAATACAATACAAAAAAGCTCTGTTTTCATTTCAAAATTCCACAGTATTCTGGACATCTGTGTTGGTGAATCTTTTGCAATTTGTTTAATGAACAATGGAGACTGCAAAGAAAAAAGTTGTAGGTGGGATCGGTGTATTAGTGGCGGACTACAGCAACACAGCCAGGAGGACAGAGATGGATAGCAGACGCGCGCCGCCGAACTCACCTTAACTTCCTCCGTCTCGCCGACCGAAACGATGATCGGGTGAAGTCCTTTGTCGCACCGTTGATCGCTGGAACGCAGGTGAGCACGGGTGTTGATGAGCAGATGAGGGCTGGCTGGCGTAGGTGGAGCACTAATGTTTTTATCATAGCTCTGTGAGGTCCCGTTGCTAAGTTAGCTTCAATGGCGTCGTTAGCAGCAGCATTTTTAAGCTTCGCCAAGCTGGAAATTATTAACCGTGTATTTACATGTCCACGGTTTAATAGTATTGTTGATCTTCTGTCTACCCTTCCAGTCAGGGATTTATTTATTTTGTTTCTATATGCAGTTAAGCACGATGCTATCACGTTAGCTCCGTAGCTAAAGTGTTTCGTCGATGTATTGTTGTGGAGATAAAAGTCACTGTGAATGTCCATTTCGCGTTCTCCACTCTCATTTTCAAGAGGACATAGTATCCGAGGTGGTTTAAAATACAAATCCGTGATCCACAATAGAAAAAGGAGAGTGTGGAATCCAATGAGCCAGCTTGTACCTAAGTTACGGTCAGAGCGAAAAAAGATATGTCTTGCACTGCATTCTAGTCCTTCACTCTAACGTTCCTTATCAACAAATCTTTCATCCTCGCTTACCTGGGGTAAATAGTCGCTTTCTCGGTCCGAATCGCTCTAGCTGCATTGAAAACAATAGGAAAATGTGAGAAGCCTTTCAACTGACTACGTCACGCTACTTCCGGTAGGGGCAAGGCTTTTTTTTATCAGATACCAAAAGTTGCGATCTTTATCGTCGTTATTCTCTACTAAAAACTTTCAGCAAAAATATGGCAATATCGCGAAATGATCAAGTATGACACATAGAATGGATCTGCTATCCCCGTTTAAATAAATAAAAAAATCATTTCAGTAGGCCTTTAAGTATCTTGTCTTCGCAGTCTATTCAATTGAATATAGGTTGAAAAGGTTTTGCAAATCATGGTATTCTGTTTTTATGTACGATTTACACAACGTGCCAACTTATTGTTTTTCATTTTTCAAATATAGGGTGATAATTTTGGCGTGTTCTTTTTGCATCACCCTGTATATTTATAAAAGAAGAAAGTATACTGTATGAACTTGAGTTTAATTGTACATTAATGCCTTCAGAGAATTAACCACACTTGCTAATTTACACTTGACAGGTGAGATGTAAACAAAGCAGCCATGTAAAAAAAAAAGATGTAAATATACACAAGAATAGAATTCAGCTGAATCCCATTTGTTGCTGACAGGTCACTGCGAGGTGACGCCAAGCTTTCATTAACTCTGTGTAACCTGAGTAGGAGTGAAGTGGCAGCCGTCACACGGCGACAGCTGCGTGATCACAGCGCCGTGGGGACGTCCCCCCGTTGTCTTTAAATAGCGCCTCTCTCGTAAGGCGTCCGCCAACTCCGGCTAGAGGACGTTGTCAGGACACGGCGGCTAATACATGCTAATGCCGCCTTCTTGCCGTTAGATTGATGGCTCAGCACCGCTTCCCATTGATTAGTCCCACACAGTGTGCGTCTCCAATGAAGGCGGGCCGGAGGGATTGTGCATTCTTCCTGGGGACCCTCATCCCCGAGGGTCCGACAGTGTGCCACGCCAGATCGATCGCTTTCAACTTATTTGTGTAAATACTTTGTAACCTTGCAGATTTATCATCAACGTGAAAAGTGCAGTGGATGGCGGCCTGCATGCCTGCCTGCTGCGCCACCTGCAGTTTCCAAGCTGAGGCGTATCGGCTCGGGGGAAGGAATCTTACATGAATGACGGGAATTAATTATGCATTCATCATCAACGTGATGGATACTATACGTTCAAATTCCAAACTATATTTCCCTCGAGAGGAGGGGATTCTGCTGGTTCTTGTGGGGGTGCTTCTTTGCAAAGACGGTGTCACTCGCCACTCTCCGAAGATGAAACTTTGCTCACCAAGAGAATATTTGGCACTCTTTTGCCCTTTTAGCTCAGCTGGTGAAGAAAAAAAATATGTGAAGAAATCTCCATCCAATGAGAAGTCACATATGTTTAGTCCGTGTATTGCATTCCCAAGCAGTAGGTGGTGCTATAACCCCCAACTAGAAGAACATTTTCGCCAATCGTAAGCTTGAAGGATGTTTAAAATTTTCGGAAAAGGTAAATCACACTCGTGATACGGCTGAAGATCTCACTAGGAATGAACAATATTACAAAACCCAAAACCAGTGAAGTTGGCACGTTGTGTAATTCGTAAATAAAAACAGAATACAATGATTTGCAAATCATTTTCAACTTATATTCAATTGAATAGACTGCAGAGACAATATTTTTAATGTTCGAAATGAGAAACGTACTTTAAAAAAAAAAAAAAAAAAAACGTAGAATTTAATGGCCGCAACACATTGCAAAAAAGTTGGCACAGGGGCATTTTTACCACTGTGTTTACATGACCTTTCCTATTAACAACACTCAATAAACGTTGGGGAACTGAGGAGACCAATTTTTGAAGTTTTTCAGGTGGAGTTATCTCCCATTCTTGCTTGATGTACAGCTTAAGTTGTTCAACAGTCCAGGGTCTCTGTTGTTGTATTTGACGCTTCATAATGCGCCACATGTGGCCCGCGGGCCATATTTTGCCCAGGCCTGGACTACTGTTATTTCCAGGTGATAGAAGCCACCTGTATTTAAGCCACACCCATCAAATTTTAGAAGAGATTGATATTTTCACATATATTAGCCGCACTGGACCATAAGCCGCAGATATATATATCGGTACAAAATATTTTGTAAATGTTTATTTATTTATATACCTTAAAGCCCCACTTAAGAACTTTCAGTTTTGGTTGATTTTGGCGGCGCCAGTGGACCAAAGTGGTTGTGTTTTGCCGGGAGGAAGACCACATTTCGCACAAGGACCAGCGCATCGTGTCGTAAATCATTTAGAAACTACTGTCACGTGCATACAAACTGATACAAACTGACACGATAATACCGTAATGATTCAGTATTACTTATCTTTCCACAGTAGGAACCTTCATATTTTACTCAAACTTTATATTTGCGGTTTGCGGTCATCGCATTGTTTTTTCTTTATACAGTACTTTAGAGTTTGTTGCGTGGCTGGTCGTGTCAGGGTAAAACTGCAAACTATCAAGCTGGTGGCAATTTATTGCTACCACGGCGAAAATTTCCGATAGCTAACATTAGCAATAGAATTTTGATTTAAGCATCAACAATCACTCACTAGTTTAGCAGGAATAGAGCCAAGGTAGCACCGGTCTGAAATTCCTCGTCTTTGAGCTCATGCCAGAGAGTGAAAGCTAGGCCAATGTTGATCTTTGACCGTCTTTTTATCCAGGTAGCCTCCCTTTTTCTTTTTTTTGTCCAACCAGACAAAACTTTGAGTTGTTTTTGTTGCTTTGCAGCTTCTGCCATAATAGCAGTAATTGCACGCAAGCATTTGCATCGACTTCCGTAACGAATGAGAAACCATTTGTAGTTTTTTTTGTGGCAGGGTCCCTGCCACCTTCCTCTAAGTTGCTAAGAGCCAGTGAAAGCGACACAGACCCCTCGGGCCATGACAGAGGTGTCAGTCAACTGGTTTTAAGTCCATGTATCATCCCAAAATGTATGAAAATGTTTTATGAAGGTTGAAAAGTTACTGAGTGCTGCTTTTAATTGTTTCCAAACGGCACCTCTCAGAAGTCATTGTCATGGACCCACTAGCTGCAGAAGCTAGCTCTCCAATCAGATAAACAGACTCAATAACTCCACGGTGACGTTTTGGTGAATTTACGAAACTGAAACAATACAAAAAGAATGCCATTGTAAGGTAATAATACTAACACAGACACTTGTAAACGTGTTTGCATATTCGCTAAGGCTAACGACGCAAGATTGATTACATTATTCTTTTTTTTTTTAATGTATTCATTTATTTCAGGCACTGACATAAAAACAAGTACATGGTCGACAACACATAATAATATTAATTAATATATTGCAAAAGGCAATGTACAGTATGTAAGCATGATGATCCAGTTTTGCCTGAAAGGAAGTGGGAAGGAGATAATTTAATTAATCCCACCCCCAGTTCTCCATTCAGTGATTAATATATTGAGCTTCACTGTTACTTTATCCAAGGATTATAATACAAATGTTGTATCATGGTGGCATTACCACAGGTAACAATAATTATTACACTGTAACAATAATTTGTATCAACAATGTAGGAAGAATGAACAATAACAACAATGGTAAGTGACACAATACCAACAATGGTAGTAGACAACATAGCAACAATGGTAAGGGACAAAATACCAACAACGGTAATACACAACATAGCAATAATGGTAAGGAAACATTGAGCACATGTTAACAGTTTGAGACAGAGTACAACAGCAAGTCAAATTAAAGACCCTCATCTCTATATTTGAACCAAACCCGATGTTTGTATAATAGTTTAAATTTTAGTTTATGATAGTAAATGCATAAAAACACTCCAAAAGACATTGCAAATGGGACGGTTTAGTAAGTATGAAATGTTTTAGTTACATTGTAAAACTTACAAATGTTGCTCGAAGTGATGAATGACGAATCCTTTCAAGCAGAAACGCCATGGACTGTTATACTTCCGGTTCAAGACACAAAACAGGAAGTACATTGTCAACCTGCAGCACCCGCATTAAGCAAATTCATCTAAAAGACAGTGACATAGCATGAACAATAACACACCTTTTCAGTGTCTTTGTCAGTGTTTTGCGTCGGACCAGTCTTCCCCTCAGGGAATAAAAGTCACTGGTCAATCCCAAGTTCTTTCGGATGACATATATGTTGAGTTACAAGGACCATCAAGACAGAATAGCAATATTACCAAGTTTTACAAAAGCTTTAGAAGACCAGCCTTACAATGCGTTAATAGCGGGATCTCGAAGCGGTCTAGAAATCAAACGGAAAGAGTCAGCTTATTTAGTATGAAAACAGCACCCTCCCGCCCAGAAAGAAATACAGCTTTATTGTTCTAAACTGATAAGGTAAAAAGGGAGTACATAATACTCCCAATACACATTCCAGCGCCTTCAAGGTAAGACACAGAGTTTACTAGCGGACATAAGATACAAGCACAAAGTGTACACATGGGAAAATATTGGCTGCTTTAAACATGACTATTGATAAAGAAACAACTCTTAAAAATATCTCATTCTCACAACTGTTATACTTCCGGTTCAAGACACAAAACAGGAAGTACATTGTCTACCTGCAGCACCCGCATTAAGCAAGTTTGACATAGCACAAACAAAACCACACATTTTCAGTGTCTTTGTCAGTGTTATATGAAAACCATTTCTTGAATACAAAACGCCATGGCCATTTGCGGAGAAAAATCCATAAATTAGCTGCAGGGTTCAAAGCAGCTGGAAAATGTGGTATTTCTCAATGTTTGATGCATTTGCACTGGCATAAAAGTTAGCATTTACAACAATTTCTAAGACCAATGAACACTAAGTCAAAACAGCCCGCAGGAAATTTGATCCTGTAAACATCGCGACTGTCTTTTTGTAGAATTTTCTTTTGTCATCACATTTCATTGTTTCCTGCTTCATCAGCGCCTGCGCTTTGACAAACGACGGCTGCAGCGCGCGCCACCTCGGGTGGCATCAGCGTCGTCCTTATTTGTCAAAAGTGTCCGCTCTCTCCCAGGGCTGTGGGCGCAAAGGCCAAGGAACATATGAGGAGCATGCATTTTTAATGCGACATCCTCATCAAATCCGCCGCCGCCCGACCGAGCGGAATGTCAACGACGCTTTATGCCGTCATGCAATTACAAGCGAGGACGGCGCGCCCATGCGAATGCAAGCCTTGAAGGGCACATACGCGACTTAAGACGGCGACGGTTTTGGGGAAACCTTAAAGGCCTACTGAAATCAATCAATCAATCAATCAATCAATCAATCAATTAAATGCATTTTTTTTATTTAAACGGGGATAGCAGATCCATTCTATGTGTCATACTTGATCATTTCGCGATATTGCCATATTTTTGCTGAAAGGATTTAGTAGAGAACATCGACGATAAAGTTCGCAAGCCTTGCCTGTACCGGAAGTAGCGTGACATCGCAAGTTGAAAGGCTCCTCACATTTCCCCATTGATTACACCAGCAGCGAGAGCGATTCGGACCAAGAAAGCGACGATTACCCCATTAATTTGAGCGAGGATGAAAGATTTGTGGATGACGAACGTGAGAGTGAAGGACTAAAGTGCAGTGCAGGACTTTCTTTTTTCGCTCTGACCGTAATTTAGGTACAAGGGTTCATTGGATTGCACACTTTCTCCTTTTTCTATTGTGGATCACGGATTTGCATTTTAAACCACCTCGGATACTATATCCTCTTGAAAATGACAGTCGAGAACGCGAAATGGACATTCACAGTGACTTTTATCTCCACGACAATACATCGGTGAAGCACATTAGCTACGGAGCTAACGTGATAGCATCGGGGGACGGCGTGGCGAAATTGGTAGAGTGGCCGTGCCAGCAATCGGAGGGTTGCTGGTTACTGGGGTTCAATCCCCACCTTCTACCATCCTAGTCACGTCCGTTGTGTCCTTGGGCAAGACACTTCACCCTTGCTCCTGATGGCTGCTGGTTAGCGCCTTGCATGGCAGCTCCCGCCATCAGTGTGTGAATGTGTGTGTGAATGGGTGAATGTGGAAATACTGTCAAAGCGCTTTGAGTACCTTGAAGGTAGAAAAGCGCTATACAAGTACAACCCATTTATCATTTATAATTAACTGCAGATAGAAACAAAAGAAATAAGCCCCTGACTGGAAGGATAGACAGAAGATCAACAATACTACCAAACTCTGGACCTGTAAATACACGGTTAATGCTTTCCAGCCTGGCGAAGCTTAACAATGCTGTTGCTAACGACATCATTGAAGCTAACTTAGCTACGGGACCTCGCAGAGCTATGCTAAAAACATTACCTATCCACCTACGCCAGCCCTCATCTGCTCATCAACACCCGTGCTCACCTGCGTTCCAGCGATCGACGGCACGACGAAGGACTTCACCCGATCATCGATGCGGTCGGCGGCTAGCGTCGGATAGCGCGTCTGCTATCCAACTCAAAGTCCTCCTGGTTATGTTGCTGCAGCCAGCCGATAATACACCGATCCCACCTACAGCTTTCTTCTTTGCAGTCTCCATTGTTCATTAAACAAATCGCAAAATATTCACCAACACAGATGTCCAGAATACTGTGGAATTTTGAGATGAAAACAGAGCTGTTTGTATTGGGATCATACTTGCCAACCTTGAGACCTCCGATACCAGGAGGTGGGGTGTGGGGTGTGGGGAGGGCGTGGTTAATAGGGGAGTATATTTACAGCTAGAATTCACCAACTCAAGTATTTCATATATATATATATATATATATATATATATATATATATATATATATATATATATATATATATATATATATATATATATATATATATATATATATATATGTGTATGTATGTATGAAATACTTGACTTTCAGTGAATTCTAGCTATATATATTTATGTATATATATTTATTTTATTGTACATATAAATAAAATAAATACTTGAATTTCAGTGTTCCGGGGGCTATTCAGTAGATGGCAGTATTGTCCTGTTTAACTTCTCCTCCGTTCATGACTCGGCCACCGTGTTCAATGGAGAAGTCTGTTCTACAAAATGTACAGGCAACATAATTACATACCCCTTCCCCTTCGAAATGTCCTGAATGAACTGAAATTCTTGTTTCCATTCCTTTTGGAACTTGCAAGCGTATTTCTTCATCTTGCTCGTCGACGGCGTCGCCATGTCTGTAACTTCCTCGTTCTTCTGCTTCGTCTCCTTGTTGTGTGCGCAGTTGTGCACTCTACTCTCTAAAAGCCGTAGATGTTATGACGTCATTGGGCAGGCAAGCTGTTTATATTGTGGGAAAGCGGACGTGAGAACAGGCTGTCCCCACTCAGTCTCAGGTCCGCATTGAGCTGGAGGGGGCGTGGCCTCCAGCTCCGGCTGAATACCGGGAGTTTGTCGGGAGAACATTTCTGCCGGGAGGTTATCGGGAGAGGCGCTGAATACCGGGAGTCTCCCGTTAAAAACGGGAGGGTTGGCATGTATGATTGGGATACAATGTGTCCCAATACTTCCGCTTCAACCATTGATGTCACGCGCAAACGTCATCATATCTAGACGTTTTCAACCGGAAGTTTCCCGGGAAATTTAAAATTGCACTTTATAGGTTAACCCGGCCGTATTGGCATGTGTTGCAATGTTATGATTTCATCATTGATATATAAACTATCAGACTGCGTGGTCGGTAGTAGTGGGTTTCAGTAGGCCTTTAACAATAAAGACGCTATGATGTCAGTACTGTACAGCCCACATTATTTACACAACATGATCACGCTGATTTGACCGCCTCACCTTTGTCTGGTGGCAAATATGCTGACCATTACTGTGTGCTCATTATGTGGCAGCCCCTCAAATGTCAGCGCCGCGTTCACAGAATCTAAATAGATTCCTCCCAAAAAACAACAAAATGTCGCTTTTCATCCCGGCGCTCCCGCCATTCTAATGAGGGAAGCTCAATTAGACAAGGTTTAAATGTCACAGAACAGGTCCTGACATTTCTTTGTTTGATACCCAATCACAATCGGACCTGCCCAGTTCACAGGAAGAAAGTCGTCGCCAAATGTCGAACCACGTCGATGCATCCGCGGCGACATTTACAACGCTCGCCTTTTTTTAGAACACATAATGATGGCGTCCAATAGCTTGGTGGAGTGATGCTTAGCTCGATGCAAACACAGCGACTTTGAACTTCGACCACAAGTGCTACAAAACTAGGAGTATACCACACAACTGAACTTTGACGATGGGGTAAATTCGCCATTTTCGCATTTAAGGTTTTTTTGTTGTTAATATTTCAGATAAATGATATTCAAGCTTAAGGTTGTTGTTTTTTGAACACTTTATCATTTGTTAAAATAGCAACATATATTTACAAATCCCTTTTTGTATAACAGAGTACCCTCTCCCCTGGCTCTCTTTAAAAAACAACAAAAAATTAATGTATCAAAAATAAATACTCAATATTCTTCCGAGAACAAGCGTCCTATTCAGTGAACACTTGTGTTTTACAAAACAGGACTATTTGTTTTTCGTAATGTACAAAACCCAAAACCAGTGAAGTTGGCACGTTGTGTAAATCGTAAATAAAAACAGAATACAATGTTCTGCAAATTCTTTTCAACATATATTCAATTGAATCTTGAAAAGACAAGATATCTAATGTTTGGACTGAGAAACTTTTTTTTTTCTTTCAAATATTCATTTACTTGAAATTTAATGGCAGCAACACATTGCAAAATTGTTTGCACATGGGCATTTTTACCACTGTGTTACATGGCCTTTCCTTTTAACAACACTCAGTAAATGTTTGGGAACTGAGACCAATTTTTGAGGCTTTTCAGGTGGAATTCTTTCCCATTCTTGCTTGATGTACAGCTTAAGTTGTTTAACAGTCTCAGTTGTGGTATTTTAGGCTTCATAATGCGCCACACATTTTCAATGGGAGACTTGTCTGGACTACATGCCGGCCAGTCTAGTACCCGCACTCTTTTACTACAAAGCCACGCTGTTGTAACACGTGGCTTGGTATTGTCTTGCTGAAATAAGCAGGGGCGTCCATGATAACTTTGCTTGGATGGCAACATATGGTGCTCCAAAACCTGTATGTACCTTTCAGCATTGATGGTGCCTTCACAGATGTGTAAGTTACCCATGTCTTGGGCACTAATACACCCCCATACCATCACAGATGCTGGTTTTTAAACTTTGCGCCTATAACAATCCCGATGGTTCTTTTCCTCTTTGGTCCGGAGGACACGGCGTTCACAGTTTCCAAAAACAATTTGAAATGTGGACTCGTCCGACCACAGAACGCTTTTACACTTTGCATCAGCCCATCTCAGATGAGCTCGGGTCCAGCGAAGTCGGCGGCGTTTCTGGGTGTTGTTGATCAATGGCTTTCGCTTTGCATAGTAGAATTTTAACTTGCACTTACAGATGTAGCGTCAAACTGTAGTTACCAGAGGTGTGGACTCGAGTCACATGACTTGGACTCGAGTCAGACTTGAGTCATGAATTTGATGACTTTAGACTCGACTTGACAAAATGTAAAGAGACTTGCAACTCGACTTAGACTTTAACATCAATGACTTGTGACTTCACTTGGACTTGAGCCTTTTGACTTGACATGACTTGCTACTTTCCCCAAAACCTAAAGCTTAAAAAGTTATTTGGGAGCGCTCCGTAGCTTTCATTTTGTACGTGTCTGTCTATCAGCGTGTGTGCTGCGTGTCAGCGTGTGTGCTGCGTGTCAGCGTGTGTGCTCACAGCCAATCAAATTAGATCTACATTGTTTTCATCACACAGCATTCAGCCAATCAAATTGCAGGACAACCAATGAACAAGAGTTGTCAAACAACGCGCCAGTGAGAAAGATTTATACCAAAGTTGGTTTCGTTCGGGTATAAAAACTACGACTTGGTCAACGAATTGCCCTATGCAAATCACGCAGTTCGAATATTACAGACGGAGACGCAACAACTTCCAACTTCGTTCGACATTTGAAGTTGCACAAAGAAGGGTAAGTTTTGAATGTAAGATAACGTTTATTGGCTAAGTAACATGACTTTTATTTGCTGTGTAGTTAAATCAGTGAGGCTGTAAACTCACTGCTAACGTCATAACCATAGACATCTTATAAGGGTACACAGCATCGAGCGCTACTGCCTACTGGCGCAGACGAGACGCGGGGCCGCCATCTTGGAGTGGTGATCCGCTCCACTCAGTGCAATTCATTTGGCAGGAGCAATGAACTGTCAACGCATTTAATTCATTTTACCTCACTGAATACCACTGATTTTCACGCACTTTTTTGTCATACGTGTAGCTATGATAACGGACACATGTTTTAGTATTCATAGTTTGCTTAACAGTAATAGAATATTCTTATACGCTATAAATGACTAGACGTCCGAGATTTAAACTGGGAATATAATCCCAGAGAAGGGGGGAAAAACGGTCAGCTATTTTTAAATTGAAGAAACAATATGATTACGTTATATATACATGCTACATAAACAATGTATGAATACATTAGATATCTATATATCTTATAGACCGTATCTCTGTTGCTGCAGCAGCAGAGTTTATTCTGTCGTGACACTTTGTATTGATATTTTGTATTACATTCTTCCCTTAAATGATCATGTTTACAGTGATTGTTATATATGTATTTTTTATGTATGTCGCTTTGGTTAAAAGCGTCTGCCAAATACTTAAACATATATAAACACCTGAAAGTCTTTATATCAGCTAAAACCACCAATCTGTTTCACTGGATTCAGAATAAAACCAAATTCTGTTTTACCCAACAATGTTAGTATTTGAATATTGTTACTTGAAGACTTATTCCTGGTTACAATTATACTGTTAAGAAAGTATTGTCTTATATTTTGCCTAAAATGAGAATGCATCATAATCAATGGCGGCTGGTGAATTTTGTTTTAGGTGGGGCAGAAAGTTTGTAAACCAAACCCATGTAGGGGCATCATCCTCCCCCAGAAGATTTATTTGTGATTTTCACATACAAATATTGAAGATCTTTGCTCCTTCTCAACTCTGTGGTAATGTTATTTTCATAAAATACAACCAATAGTAAATTAATGTTAAATCTTACTTGTGAAAAGTAATCCCCCGATTCCTATTTTCAACAGTCCGCTCATTTGAGCAGGGAAA